>NC_037671.1:65386146-65523890 GCF_003255815.1 Theropithecus gelada | reverse complement strand
ATTGCCCTAGCCAGAACTTCCAACACTATGTTGAATAGGAGTGGTGAGAGAGGGCATCCCTGTCTTGTGCCAGTTTTCAAAGGGAATTTTTCCAGTTTTTGCCCATTCAGTATGATATTGGCTGTGGGTTTGTCATAAATAGCTCTTATTATTTTGAGGTACGTTCCATCAATACCGAATTTATTGAGCGTTTTTAGCATGAAGGGCTGTTGAATTTTGTCAAAAGCCTTTTCTGCATCTATTGAGATAATCATGTGGTTCTTGTCTTTGGTTCTGTTTATATGCTGGATTATGTTTATTGATTTGCGAATGTTGAACCAGCCTTGCATCCCAGGGATGAAGCCCACTTGATCATGGTGGATAAGCTTTTTGATGTGTTGCTGAATCCGGTTTGCCAGTATTTTATTGAGGATTTTTGCATCGATGTTCATCAGGGATATTGGTCTAAAATTCTCTTTTTTTGTTGTATCTCTGCCAGGCTTTGGTATCAGGATGATGTTGGCCTCATAAAATGAGTTAGGGAGGATTCCCTCTTTTTCTATTGATTGGAATAGTTTCAGAAGGAATGGTACCAACTCCTCCTTGTACCTCTGGTAGAATTCAGCTGTGAATCCATCTGGTCCTGGACTTTTTTTGGTTGGTAGGCTATTAATTGTTGCCTCGATTTCAGAGCCTGCTATTGGTCTATTCAGGGATTCAACTTCTTCCTGGTTTAGTCTTGGAAGAGTGTAAGTGTCCAGGAAATTATCCATTTCTTCTAGATTTTCCAGTTTATTTGCGTAGAGGTGTTTATAGTATTCTCTGATGGTAGTTTGTATTTCTGTGGGGTCGGTGGTGATATCCCCTTTTTCATTTTTAATTGCGTCGATTTGATTCTTCTCTCTTTTCTTCTTTATTAGTCTTGCTAGTGGTCTGTCAATTTTGTTGATCTTTTCAAAAAACCAACTCCTGGATTCATTGATTTTTTGGAGGGTTTTTTGTGTCTCTATCTCCTTCAGTTCTGCTCTGATCTTAGTTATTTCTAGCCTTCTGCTAGCTTTCGAATGTGTTTGCTCTTGCTTCTCTAGTTCTTTTAATTGCGATGTTAGAGTGTCAATTTTAGATCTTTCCTGCTTTCTCTTGTGGGCATTTAGTGCTATAAATTTCCCTCTACACACTGCTTTAAATGTGTCCCAGAGATTCTGGTATGTTGTATCTTTGTTCTCATTGGTTTCAAAGAACATCTTTATTTCTGCCTTCATTTCGTAATGTACCCAGTAGTCATTCAGGAGCAGGTTGTTCAGTTTCCATGTAGTTGAGCGGTTTTGATTGAGTTTCTTAGTCCTGAGTTCTAGTTTGATTGCACTGTGGTCTGAGAGACAGTTTGTTATAATTTCTGTTCTTGTACATTTGCTGAGGAGTGCTTTACTTCCAATTACATGGTCAATTTTGGAATAAGTACGATGTGGTGCTGAGAAGAATGTATATTCTGTTGATTTGGGGTGGAGAGTTCTATAGATGTCTATTAGGTCTGCTTGCTGCAGAGATGAGTTCAATTCCTGGATATCCTTGTTAACTTTCTGTCTCGTTGATCTGTCTAATGTTGACAATGGAGTGTTGAAGTCTCCCATTATTATTGTATGGGAGTCTAAGTCTCTTTGTAAGTCTCTAAGGACTTGCTTTATGAATCTGGGTGCTCCTGTATTGGGTGCATATATATTTAGGATAGTTAGCTCTTCCTGTTGAATTGATCCCTTTACCATTATGTAATGGCCTTCTTTGTCTCTTTTGATCTTTGATGGTTTAAAGTCTGTTTTATCAGAGACTAGGATTGCAACCCCCGCTTTTTTTTGTTCTCCATTTGCTTGGTAAATCTTCCTCCATCCCTTTATTTTGAGCCTATGTATGTCTCTGCGTGTGAGATGGGTCTCCTGAATACAGCAGACTGATGGGTCTTGACTCTTTATCCAGTTTGCCAGTCTGTGTCTCTTAATTGGAGCATTTAGTCCATTTACATTTAAGGTTAAGATTGTTATGTGTGAACTTGATCCTGCCATTATGATATTAACTGGTTATTTTGCTCATTAGTTGATGCAGTTTCTTCCTAGCCTCGATGGTCTTTACATTTTGGCATGTTTTTGAGATGGCTGGTACCGGTTGTTCCTTTCCATGTTTAGTGCTTCCTTCAGGGTCTCTTGTAAGGCAGGCCTAGTGGTGACAAAATCTCTAAGCATTTGCTTATCTGTAAAGGATTTTATTTCTCCTTCACTTATGAAACTTAGTTTGGCTGGATATGAAATTCTGGGTTTAAAATTCTTTTCTTTAAGAATGTTGAATATTGGCCCCCACTCTCTTCTGGCTTGGAGAGTTTCTGCCGAGAGATCTGCTGTGAGTCTGATGGGCTTCCCTTTGTGGGTAACCCGACCTTTCTCTCTGGCTGCCCTTAAGATTTTTTCCTTCATTTCAACTTTGGTGAATCTGGCAATTATGTGTCTTGGAGTTGCTCTTCTCGAGGAGTATCTTTGTGGCGTTCTCTGTATTTCCTGGATTTGAATGTTGGCCTGCCCTACTAGGTTGGGGAAGTTCTCCTGGATGATATCCTGAAGAGTGTTTTCCAACTTGGTTCCATTTTCCCCCTCACTTTCAGGCACCCCAATCAGACGTAGATTTGGTCTTTTTACATAATCCCATACTTCTTGCAGGCTTTGTTCATTTCTTTTTCTTCTTTTTTCTTTTGGTTTCTCTTCTCGCTTCATTTCATTCATTTGATCCTCAATTGCTGATACTCTTTCTTCCAGTTGATCGAGTCGGTTACTGAAGCTTGTGCATTTGTCACGTATTTCTCGTGTCATGGTTTTCATCTCTTTCATTTCGTTTATGACCTTCTCTGCATTAATTAGTCTAGCCGTCAATTCTTCCACTTTTTTTTCAAGATTTTTAGTTTCTTTGCGCTGGGTACGTAATTCCTCCTTTAGCTCTGAGAAATTTGATGGACTGAAGCCTTCTTCTCTCATCTCGTCAAAGTCATTCTCCGTCCAGCTTTGATCCGTTGCTGGCGATGAGCTGCGCTCCTTTGCCGGGGGAGATGCGCTCTTGTTTTTTGAATTTCCAGCTTTTCTGCCCTGCTTTTTCCCCATCTTTGTGGTTTTATCTGCCTCTGGGCTTTGATGATGGTGATGTACTGATGGGGTTTTGGTGTAGGTGTCCTTCCTGTTTGATAGTTTTCCTTCTAACAGTCAGGACCCTCAGCTGTAGGTCTGTTGGAGATTGCTTGAGGTCCACTCCAGACCCTGTTTGCCTGGGTAACAGCAGCAGAGGCTGCAGAAGATAGAATATTTCTGAACAGCAAGTGTACCTGTCTGATTCTTGCTTTGGAAGCTTCCTCTCAGGGGTGTACTCCACCCTGTGAGGTGTGGGGTGTCAGACTGCCCCTAGTGGGGGATGTCTCCCAGTTAGGCTACTCAGGGGTCAGGGACCCGCTTGAGCAGGGAGTCTGTCCCTTCTC
The DNA here is from genome assembly GCF_003255815.1 of Theropithecus gelada. Taxonomy (NCBI): domain Eukaryota; kingdom Metazoa; phylum Chordata; class Mammalia; order Primates; family Cercopithecidae; genus Theropithecus; species Theropithecus gelada. Next base: position 65,520,406 of record NC_037671.1, on the reverse strand, counting down.
AGATCTCAACCTCCGTGTTGGGAGATCCACTGCTCTCTTCAAAGCTGTCAGACAGAGTCGTTTGCGTCTGCAGAGGTGTCTGCTGCTTTGTTATTGTTTTCTGTGCCCTGCCCCCAGAGGTGGAGTCTACAGAGACAGGCAGGTTTCCTTGAGCTGCTGTGAGCTCCACCCAGTTCGAGCTTCCCAGCAGCTTTGTTTACCTACTTAAGCCTCAGCAATGGCGGGCGCCCCTCCCCCAGCCTCGCTGCTGCCTTGCCGGTAGATCACAGACTGCTGTAATAGCAATGAGGGAGGCTCCGTGGGTGTGGGACCCTCCCGGCCAGGTGTGGGATATGATCTCCTGGTGTGCCTGTTTGCTCAAAGCGCAGTATTGGGGTGGGAGTTACCCGATTCTCCAGGTGTTGTGTGTCTCAGTTCCCCTGGCTAGGAAAAGGGATTCCCTTCCCCCTTGCGCTTCTCAGGTGAGGCAATGCCTCGCCCTGCTTCAGCTCTCGCTGGTCGGGCTGCAGCAGCTGACCAGTACCGATCGTCCGGCACTCCCCAGTGAGATGAACCCAGTACCTCAGTTGAAAATGCCGAAATCACCGGTCTTCTGTGTCGCTGGCGCTGGGAGTTGAAGACTGGAGCTGCTCCTATTCGGCCATCTTGCTCCGCCCCCCACATTTCACTATAAACTTTAAAGAAAACTATGTGAGACAGATTCTACATAGTGATATTATATTTAGTAACATCATTCTCAATGTGTTTACAAATTCTCTCAAAAATACTAAATATACATCGAATGTGTAAATTTTTTTTAAATTATCACTAAAACGTATCCATGTATCTTATTATGTAGAATTTTTATCTACTTGCTTGTTATGTGTTAGTTTATTTCTACTTGTTTTGTGGCTTCAAAGTGTAAGTTCTCAAATTGCCTTCACGTAATCAGAAGCCAGAATACTCAGCTGACTACACTCTGTACTTTATAAGGTTTGCCAATGTTAAAATTATTATACGTGTACTTTTACCTCAATACATTTTAAATCTTCTTTTATTTTCTAGTTTACATTTCATCATTGGGATTTAGCACGCTCCATGACTTGAAATAAGTCACTGAGTTTCAAGTGTCCAATTAAAAGTAGAAGGAAAGATAAATTGCTTTCTTTTGATGTTAAGATGTTTCAGAAAACAGAGCTGCCAATTATTATTATTATTATTATTATTATTATTATTATTTTGACTCCTGTCCTAATGTGATAGATAGACACTACCACCTCAGCTTCAGGTGTAAGCCGCTATGCCTAGCAAATATTATCTTTTGAATATTTGTCTTTCTTCCTGTAAATGACATAATGAGAATGTTCTCTGAGAAATTTAATTGGTAAACAAAATACAACAAAACTCATTCTCGCAGGCAAATTTTTAACATATGTAAATAAAATCACAATTTTGTATGTCTCAATATAAACAATAGAGTTTCAATATTTGACATAATAAGATTAGATTTTCAAATAGCAAGAGAGAAATTCTGTTATTTAAACAATTCCAAAATAACGATTTATGCATTTTTAGTGAGCATGGAAGAAAAGATTAAACTGACTAGTTATCAAAAAATAAAAAGTAAAACTGTATCAATAGTAGGATATTAAATTTAAAATGTTGCATATTTTTATATTATTGTGGTTAAAAGATACATATTTTATTAGTGAAAGTGCTAAGCCAATACAATAATTTTGAAAAGCAATTTTAAATTTGCATATGCAATTATATATTTTTTAATTTCACACTAATTATAGACTTACAATAATTTTTTATAACAACTTGTAGCAATATATTTTAAGAGCTATCAAGTTTCTCTATGCCTTGATCCACTAATTTCACTGTATTAACATTTACCATTGGGAAATATAATAAGCAGAGAAACAAAATCAGTGAATATATCCATGCCAATATAATTGATAGTAGCTACAATTTGGAACACAAAGATAAGTGCAAAAATATACTTTTAAATAGATTCAATATATATGTAATTAAAAAAAATTCTGAAGGCTGCAGAATGAGGAAAATTCTTATGATATATTAAGTATAATTTTTAAACTAAAATGACACTACTATTATCATAACAGCTATGGAAATATGCATAACCTAGGATAAGAATAGGACAAGAAGGTAAAACTATACACTTATTTGTTAGGTTCTTGCTTTCTTTTTTTTTCCTGTAATATAAATTGCAAATATCATCAGAGACAAAATCTACTGAGTGGCTGTATTTTAACAAGTGCTATATTTATATTATAACATTTTATTGATGCTCAGCTAAGGATGAATATTAAAATTATAACTGACAACAGCTTGTTTTTTTCTTCCTTAATGGGATATACAATTCTGGTTAATTTTCATTGATGGGAATTTGGATTAAGAGAAATATTGCCTGTAGTTTATTCATTATTTTTAGTAAAATAAGTGAGCCTCAGAATGATTTACTATTTTACGCAAGATTTCATAGTCAGTTATGTGGCTGAAATGATATGTGAATCCAGTCATATCTAATTTCAAAGCCCTCTATTTGTCCACCAAGAAGAACTGTGAAATAAATAAATCTGTGTAATAGATTCCATAGACTATTTTATCAAGAAGACATACAGGACCCGCCAATGTGAGTGATATTTGTATCTGTAACCTTTTATCTGTAGGTCCGAGGCATTTTCCTCTCAGCACACACATGTGCACACACTTAGACACACGCAGACACTCACACACTAAATATACTTTTGTGCATATTTTAATAATTATTTTGAAGGCAAGTTGAGAAAAGTATGCCAGGGGCTGCTGATCACACACATTTTTAAAAAATATTGTGTGATTCTTATTTATTTTATTCATGGCAAATTGCACATGCTCATACTTCCATATTTCTACTTATAAGTGTCTTAGTACTGCAATAAAGCTATTTTTAAAAGCAAAACCCACTTTAAAGAATTGTCATTTAACTAATAGAGTATCTTCTTAAACATTGACTTTTTTGTTTGTGTTTGCTACCACAGCAACTTTGATATATCTTTATTAAGATATTTATAGATTTGAATCGTAATAATTATTTTGTCTATTTTTGTTTTTGTTTTTTTGAAGAGGGCGAAATGCTCACTCACCCACAAGCGATGACAGCAAAAAGATGCTCAATACATACAAATTAAGTGAAATAATAATATTAGATGTTAATGTGCCTAACATTGGACTGCTTCATGCCTAATTTCAGTATGATATTATAACCTCAACCAAATATAAAACTAAATACAACAAGTTTTGAAATTTATGTCTTTGGCGAAGTCTCTTAAAGGCAAGGATGAAGCAGAAATTCCGCACAATATACAGCAAAACTTTCAAAAAATAATATTTTCTATCTTGTTCCAAATTCCCACAAAGCATACGTGTTGATAATGATCATTTCTCTCTGGGTTAAACTCTAACTTACGCTATATTTTTCTCTATATAACTTAGTCTCTTCCTGATTCATTATCCCTTTTGTGTGCTCTAGAAGAATCCTGCGTTTTTTAAAATGTAAATTAGGCCGGGCGCGGTGGCTCAAGCCTGTAATCCCAGCACTTTGGGAGGCCGAGACGGGTGGATCACGAGGTCAGAAGATCAAGACCATCCTGGCGAACACGGTGAAACCCCGTCTCTACTAAAAAATACAAAAAAAAAAAACTAGCCGGGCGAGATGGCGGGCGCCTGTAGTCCCAGTTACTTGGGAGGCTGAGGCAGGAGAATGGCGTAAACCCGGGAGGCGGAGCTTGCAGTGAGCTGAGATCCAGCCACTGCACTCCAGCCCGGGCGGCAGAGCGAGACTCCGTCTCAAAAAAAAAAAAAAAAATAAAAAAAAAATGTAAATTAATCTAGTATTTCTTTCTAATTTTATTCTACCAAAACAAATAAAATAAATGTACTTAAAAAGTTTAGATACCCAGTAGGAAAAAAAAAAAAAAAAAAAAAAAAAAAAAAAAAAAATCTCAGAAAGCTCTCAGTGTGTAAAACTAGAAATGTGCTAATTTTTTATTTATTTTTTCTAAGTCACAGAATGCACACCAAATAAATAGATTGTGCTATACACCTTTTATTTCCTTCAATTTTTAGGCCTAATTTGAAGGGATCTTATAAACTCATGAAAAACCCTGGAATATATTTCTTTTCTCTAACAAGGTGCCCAGTAAGGAGAAGTTGTCTTGTTCTATTTTGTTTTATATATTATTGTTGTCAATGTGGATTTTTATGGAGGAAAGGAGCTCTACCAGCTTTGGAAGTGACTTTGTTTCAGTAAAATTACACTTTAGAAGCCAAAAGCACAGTGTTTTATTATTTGAAAAACAGTGCAAAGACAATCTGGAACCTGAAAACTGAACTAATCGTTTTTAATATAGTAAATTGTGTTTATATGTTATTTCCAATATTAAACATTAGAAGTATATTTCTCTCCAAAATAGATTTGGACTAGACTACTGTTTTCATTCACATAAATTTACATTAATTTTGAAAAACTCAAACATCTAACGATGTATTCTAAAATTTTTGGGTTACTGTATTTTGGGGCATGGAGTTTAACCACATCCTATAGCTGGATGTAAGAATGTTTGCTGATGTATTTATAATATATTTCTCCTGGCATCATAACTGTTAGCACTGTCATTTTTTACTCCTACTCCTGCTGGCTCTCAGATTGAAGAAAGAAAAGACGTTTTACCTCTGGAAAGTGAGTGCTGCATATAAGGCAAAATATGTCCAAGGGGCATGAGGGCTAGCCCCTGGACATTTCTTATTAAGGGGCATGAGCTAGCCCTCACATATAAAAACTTGTTCAAACTAATAAAGTTATAAGCCTAAGATTTTAGGGCCATTTGATGGCTTGTACTCTGTCATCTTAGCAAAACTACATTCCCCAAAATTCCCTTGACTGAATAGTTCTGGTTTAGAATTGGCAACAACAACAACAAAAATACGTGCAAGTCTTGGAAAGTAGAAGGAATTAGAAACCATTAGGCTATCAGGGTTGGTGTGGGCATACAATGCCACTGAAGCTCACACACATCTCTGATATACCAGTTTCAAAGTGACATGTATGCTCAGCTATGTGATAGAATTCAGGAACAGTTCACTCATTCCATCGACACTAGAGGCAGCTAGAAACCAATGTGGGTTTCAGGTTGTTTTTGCTCTCTCCAATTCATGTCGAGCTTTTCTTTGCAACTGTCAGCCATGAAGGCTTATTGCAACTTCAGCAGCAACAATCTGCCATACTTTTCTTTGCCTATCTTTTCTTTCGTACAAAGCTTAATCTCTATAAAACATGCTTTCTTCCTTATCATCAGTGGTGGTTCTGCTTTCCTAATGAAATCCTGACTGGCATATGTTTGTGGGATAGTAGGACAGGCAGCTATGCTCAGCTTTCTATTTTTTATTGTTTCAGAAATTTATACAATGTTTTAAATATACAATATGACCTTAACAAAACTTCTAGGAAGTTAAGGGAAGCAGCTTGATTCATATGTGAAGTGAAAAGTACAGACAATTCCAATTGCCTGGAGTTAAAGGTTAAGAAGTTCTGCTAAGTGGTTTGATAGCTTCAGTTAGCAACATGGAGAGTTTATGAAAGGAGAGGCAATAAGAAAGTATGAACATAGATTTGAAATACCTATAGGTGCTTTTATTAGTTTTCTATTGATGCTATAAGAAATCACTACATATTTAGTGGCATAAGAAACAAAAATTTATTACTTTACAGATACAGAAGTCCTACACAGGTTTCACTGTATAGTGACACATCAAGGTATCAGCCAGGCCATGCTCCTTCTGAAGGCTGTAGAAGGAAATCAGTTTCCTCCCTTTTCAATTTCTATAAGCATCCACGTCTTTGGTATATTAGAATGTTCTTGCATTACTGTAAGGAAATACCTGAGTCCAGGTAATTTATAAAGAAAAAGGTTTATTTGGTCTCACAGTTCTGTAGGCCGTGCATGAAGCATAGTGCCAGCATCTGCTTCAGGTGAGGGCCTCAGGAAGCTTACAATCATACATGAAGGTAAAGGGGAATGCACATGTTATGTGGCGAGAGAGGGAGCAAGAGAGAGAAGAGAGAGTTCCAAAACTCCTTCAAACAACCAGACCTTGCATGAACTAACTGAGCAAAAACACATTTATTACCAAAGAGATGATGCTAAACCATTCATTAGGGCTCCCTCCTATGATCCAATCACCCTCCCACTAGGCACTGCCTCCAATATTGGGATCACAGTTCAACATGAAATTTGTAGGAGACAATATCCAAACCATATCACTTTCCATATGCCCCTCTTCAGTCATCTTCAAAGCCAGATACGTTGGATCTTCCTCTGACTTAAACCAGAAAAAGTTTTTCCCTTTGGAGCATCCATGTGATTAGATTGGCCAACTTGGATAAACTCAGATAATCTTCCCATCTCGAGATCTTTAACCTTGTTCACACCTACAGAGACCCTTTGCCATGTAAAGTAGCATTTCTTCAGGTTTCGAAGAGTAGGATGTAGACACCTTTGGGGTAGGGAGGAATTATTCTGCCTATCACAGTGTTCAAAGGATTCATATAAACCATTTATGATGAAAAAATATCTTAAAGAAACGCTAGAATTCTTATCTGTCATAGAAGACTTATGCTTTGGATATACTCTGCTTTGAAGTCTAATAAAAGTAGGAACTTAGACTTGAAAATTAACTTAAAAATTAGCAATAGTTGTTTTGTTTTGTTTTCAGGTTTTTTTTTCCCTAAATGGGGAGATATTTATTATTTTATGTTGTTTTCATTATTGCTTTAAGTGTATAGTGTAAATGTGCTTCAAGTCTTGAATGAGATTATAAAATCAGGGAAGTGAAGGAATTAAATGTTTAAAAATATTGCACATATTTCCATATAAAACCCTGTTTTATGTAAGTCAAGGAAAAGTAGTTAGTATTATCTTAATATTTTTGTATATTTCAATTATTTATACTTGCATGAACCTAGTTAATGAAAAGCTTTTTATTTGTTCTTAATTCAAGAGAATTAATATTGTGCATATATTTGTAAATTCTGGGGCATTAGTTATAATAAGAATGTTACATTCATAATAAGCAGATATTTTTATAATCTGCTCTAACCTACGTTTGCCACTTTAAGGGGATAAACACATTCATCTACCAAGTAAATTGTAAGTCTTATATAATTTTGAACTCAACAGTTCTTGGATGATAACTTTTAAAACAAATGTATATATATCCCTCTTTCGTCAACAGAAAGAGTCCTAATTGAATTTCATAGTGAAGAAATGTAAAATAAATGTGATTTTAATTTAAAATTTTAGGTAAATGACATGCAAACAACTTCCAATTTTCTTTAATAGCATTCCAGAGTTTTGCAATCTCAAAAAATATTGGGTCAATCAATTATTCATGGAAAATTTCACTTTAAGTACTTTAAGACATATGATTTAAACTAACAATTCACAAAAATCTGAAACAACGCATTTGAGGCCTGTTATGTTTTTCCAAATATAAATTATCTCTTTTATTTTTTTCCAATAATGCCCTGAGATAGGTATTAAATGCAACATTGTACAAATGATTACTATGAGACTTTAGAGTTTAATAAACCTGTTCAGACCCAGAATTCTAATGACTTTAAACCTGGTGACTTTCTTACCACACCAACCATTTTAATTTTTCTAAGGAGAATCTGTTATGAGCTGTCAGTCTGTAGCTCCTGCAGAGGCTTTGCTTCCTTTCTGGCATTCTTCTCTCATCCACTAGATGAAAGGAAGATGTATTTGCTTTCTGTTTATGGTATGTTACTCCTCTTATGCTATGTTTGTCTTTATCTCCAAATTACTCATTGGATACCTCTGGGTCCTGAGTCATCTAACAAAATACACTTTGTGTAGATAATTTTTTTTATCTTCTTAAAACTATTTTAATGCACATATTTAACTAAAAATTCCCTTCCCAGTGGATTTATAATATGCTACTGAGAGTTCAATAAATGAGAAACTTGCTATTCATCAAGGTAACTTAATTTTTTTAAATTTTACTTTAAGTTCTGGGATGCATGTGCTGAATATAAAAGTTTGTTACATAGATATACATGAGCCATGATGGTTTGCTGCACCCATCGACCCATCATCCAGGTTTTATGCCCTGCATGCTTTAGGTATTTGTCCTAATGCTCTCCTTCCCCTTGCTCCCACCCCCTGAAACACCCCCATGTGTGATGTTCCCCTCCCTGTGTCCATGTGTTCTCATTGTTCTACTCCCACTTATAAATGAGAACAAAGGGTATTTGGTTTTCTGTTCCTGTGTTAGTTTGCTGAGGATGATTGTTTCCAGTTTCAACAATGTTTCTGCAAAAGACATGAATTCATTCTTTTTATGGCTGCATAGCATTCCGTGGTATATATGTACCATATTTTCTTTATCCAACCTGTCTTTGATGGACATTTGGGTTGGTTCCAAGTCTTTGCTATTGTAAATAGTGCAGCAATAAACATATGGGTGCATGTGTCCTTATAGTTGAATGATTTAATATCTTTTGGGTATATACCCAGTAATGGGATTGCTGGGTCAAATGGTACTTCTGGTTCTAGATCCTTGAGGAATTGCCACGCTGTCTTCCACAATTGTTGAACTAATTTACACTTCCACCAACACTGTAAAAGTGTTCTTATTCTCCACAGCCTCACCAACATCTGTTGTCTCCTGCTTTTTTAATTATCGCTATTCTAACTGGCATGCAATGGTATCTCATTGTGGTTTTGATTTACATTTCTCTAATGACTAGTGATGATGAGCTTTTTCTTATGTTTGCCACATAAACGTCTTCTTTTGAGAAGTGTCTGTTCATATCTTTCGCCTACTTTTTGATCGGGTTTTGCTTTTTCTTGTAAACTTGTTTAAGTTTCTTGTAGATTCTGGATATTAGACCTTTGTCAGATGGATAGGTTGCAAAATTTTCCCCCTATTCATAGGTTGCCTCTTCACTCAGATTATAGTTTATTTTGCCATGCAGAAGCAGTTTAGTTTAATTAGAACCCATTTGTCAATTTTGGCTTTCATTGCAATTGCTTTTGGTGTTTTAGTCCTGAAGTCTTTGTCCAAGCCTATGTCCAGAATGATATTGCGTAGATTTTCTTCTAGGGTTTTTATGGCTTTCGGGTTTACATTTAAGTCTTTAATGCATCTTGAGTTATTTGTGTATAAGTTGTGAGTAAGGAGTACAGTTTCAGTTTTCTGCATATAGCTAGCCTGTTTTCCCAGCACCATTTATTAAATAGGGAATCCTTTCCTCATTGCTTGTTTTTGTCAGGTTTGTCGAAGATCAGATGGTTGCAAATGTGTGGTGTTATTTCTGAGTCCTCTGTTCTGTTCCATTGGTCTATATGTCTGTTTTGATACCAGTACCATGCTGTTTTGGTTACTGTAGCCTCATAGTATAGTCCAAAGTCAGGTAGTATTATGCCTCCAGCTTTGTTCCTTTTGCTTAGGATTGTCTTGGTTATACGGGTTCTTTTTTGGTTCCATATGAAGTGTAAATTTTTTTTTTTCTAATTCTGTGAAGAAAGTCAGTGGTACCTTGATGTGAATAGTATTGAATCTATAAAGTACTTTGGACAATATAGGAATGCTTGTGATTTTTGCACATTAATTTTATATCCTGAGACTTTGCTGCAGTTGCTTATCAGCTTAAGGAGTTTCGGGGCTGAGACAACGGGGTTTTCTAAATATACAATCATGTCATCTGCAAACAGAGACAATTTGATTTCTTCTCTTTCTATTTGAATACCTTTTATTTCTTTTTCTTGCCTGATTGCCCTGGCCAGATCTTCCCATACTATGTTGAATAGGAGTGTTGAGAGAGGGAATCCTTTTCTTGTGCCAGTTTTCAAAGGGAATGCTTCTAGGTTTTCCCCATTCAGTATGATATTGGATATGGGTTTGTCATAAAAAGCTCTTGTTATTTTGAGATAGGTTTGATCGATATCTAGTGTATTGAGAGTTTTTAGTACGAAGGGATGTTGCGGCCTTTTATTAAAGCCCTTTTCTCTGTCTATTGAGGTAATCATGTATTTTTTTGTCATTGATTCTGTTTATGTGACAGATTACATTTATTGATTTGCATATGTTGAAGCAGCCTTGCCTCCCAGGGATGAAGTCGACTTGATCGTGGTGGATAAGCTTTTTAATGTGCTGTTGGATTTGGTTTGCCAGTATTTTATTGAGGATTTTTGCATCGATGTTCATCAGGGATATTGGCCTGAAATTTTCGTTGTTTTTTGTTGTTGTTGTTGTTGTTGTTGTTGTTGTGTCTCTGCTAGGTTTTGGTATCAGGATGAGGCTGACCTCATAAAATGAGTTAGGGAGGAGTCACTTTTTCTATCGTTTAGAGTAGTTTCAGGAAGGAAGGGCACCAGCTCCTCTTTGTACCTCAGATGGAATTTGACTGTGAATCTGTCTTGTCCCAGGGTTTTTTTTGGCTGGTAGGATATTAATTACTGCCTCAATTTCAAATCTTGTTATTGGTCTAGTCAGGGATTCGACTTCTTCCTGGTTTATCCTTGGGAGGTTGTATGTGTCCAGGAATTTATCCATGTCTTCTAGACTTTCTAGTTTATTTGCAGAGAGGTATTTATAGTATTCTTTGATGGTAGTTTCTATGTCTGCGGGATCAGTGGTGATATCCCCTTTATTGTTTTGTACTGTGTCTGTTTGATTCTTTTCTTTTCTTCTGTCTTAGTCTAGCTAGTGGTCTATTTATTTTTTTTCATTTTTTGAACCAAAAAAACCAGTTCCTGGATTCATTGATTTTTTCAAGGTTTTTTTTTTTTTTAATTTTTTCATTTCTCTATCTCCTTCAGTTCTGCTCTGATCTTAGTTATTTCTTGTCTTCTGCTAGCTTTTGAATTTGTTTGCACTTGCTTCTCTAGTTCTTTTAATTGTGATGTTTGTGTGGTGATTTCAGATCATTCCAGCTTTCTGTTGTGGGTATTTAGTGCTATAAATTTCCCTCTTAACACTGCTTTAGCTGTGTACCAGAGATTCTTGTATGTGTTGTCTTTGTTCTCATTCGTTTCAAATAACTTCTTTATTTCTGTGTTAATTTTGTTATTTACCCAGTAGTCATTCAGGAGCAGGATGTTCAATTTCCATCTAGTTGTGTGGTTTTGAGTGAGTTTTTTAATCCTGAGTTCTAATTTGTTAGACTGTGGTCTGAGAGACTGTTTTTTATTATTTTCATTCTTTTGTGTTTGCTGAGGAGATTTTTTACTTCCAATTGCATGGTCAATTTTAGAATAACTGTGATGTGGTGTTGAGAATTATGTATATTCTGTTGATTCGGGCTGCAGACTTCTATAGATGCCTATTAGGTCTATATGTCCGTAGCTGAGTTTAAGTTCTGAATATCCTTGTTACTTTTCTGCCTCACTGATCTGTCTAATATTGACAGTGGGGAATTAAAATCTCCCACTATTATTGTGTGGGAGTCTAAGTCTCTTCGTAGGTCTCTAAGAATCTGGATGCTCCTGTATTGGGTGCATGCATATTTAGGATAATTAGCTCTTCTTGTTGCATTGATCCCTTTACCATTATGTAATGATCTATTCTGTCTTTTTTGATCTTTGTTAGCTTAAAGTCTGTTTTATCAGAGACTAAAATTACACCCTCTGCTTTTTTTTTTTTTTTTCTTTTTTCTTTCCGTTGCTTGGTAAATATTCCTCCATAATTTATTTTGGGTCTGTGTGTTTGCATGTGAGATTGGTCTCCTGAATACAGCACATGGATAGGTCTTGACTCTTTATCCAATTTGCCAGTCTGTATATTTTAATTAGGACATTTATCTCATTCCATTTAAGGTTAATATTGTTATGTGTGAACATGATCCTGTCATCATGATGCTAGCTGCTTATTTCTCTCAATAGTTGATGCAGTGTCTTCATAGTGTCATTCGTCTTTATATTTTGGTGTGTTTTTGTAGTGGCTGGTACCAATTTTTCCTTTTCCTATTCAGTGCTTCCTTCAGGAGTAGTACTTGTTACAAGTGACAAAATACCTCACCATTCACTTGTTTGGATAAAATCATTTTTTCTTTTCTAGGAAACTCACAATGACTTTATATCACATTGTTAAAAAAAAATATGGATGCATTTTACATTACTCAAAATGTATTAGATTTAAATATTATATGAAATAATTTTAAATAAATTGGCAGATACATATAACGGAATATTATTTAAATTTTAAATAAACTGGCATATACATACATATATATATGAATATTATTTAACCAAAAAATGAAATAAATCCTGACATTTGTGACAGCATGGGTCAACCTGGAGGGCATTATACTAAGAGAAATTTGTCAGAGTACAGGAAGACAAATGCTATATAATCACATTAATATGTGGAATCTAAAGAAGTCTAATTCATGAAAACAGAGAGGAGAATGGTGGTTTCCAAGGGCTGGGAGGTGGGGGAAAAGGGAGGTCTTGGTGAAAAGGCACACACTTTATTTAGAAGGTAAATAAATTCTGGGGATATAATATACAACATGGTGACTGTAGCTAATAATTTTGCAAAAAAGAAAATATTTCTTTTCTGAACCTATACAGAAAGTTTGCTGACCCTTATATAGTACTTCTGAGAATCAGTTAAAAGATAAAAGAACAAAGAATATGAGGCTTCAGTGGCATACAAAACTCCACATGTCTTTTGGAATAATAAAACATAACCTATTCACTCATCTTTTCTACTGGACTGCAGTCTACAAGCTAACATTTAACTTCATACCACATGAGCTTTAATCAAATAGTAAATTGCATTTCAAATACCCCTATCTACTCCTGAATTATTATCTGGTCCTTGGGTATTCTTATTAACCATTGCCTCAGTAGATCATTGAAAGAACGTAATGTACTCTTTTTTGATTTCCAAGTTTGGGATAATTTTTCTTAATGCCACTGAAGTAAAAAATTCAATCAATCTTGAATCTCAATCAAGATTCAATCAAATTTAATCTTCTGGTTTCTGGTTTCTACTCTATTATCTAATCATATCTCTGTCCTAATTTCATTATAATTGGTTTTGAAGGCAGTTGCTAAGGCACATACCAAATGTATAAAACATAGTATCATAAAAATTTTCATAGACATGATTCTTTCTTATCATTTTACTTTTCCATTCCTTGGGATATGACATTACTTTTAAACTGCTGGCACTTATTTTATTCTTCATAATGTGGAGTTATTTGCTGCGGGTACGGCTTTCTTATTAGGCTATAATACTTTGCATCGTAGCAGAGTCCACTATTGTTACTGATTACTGCTTATTAAATTAGGTAGATCTTTAATGCACACTGAATTAAGTTTTGCAGATTTTTTGGTAAATAATCCTGCATCATATGAAACAGTGTGACATTTTGTAGACAAGTAGCAGGACTTCTCAAGTCTCTACTTCAATTACTTTAAGACAAGGTTACATGTATTTGAAAATCTTTAACATCTTCCAAAGATATTTTTCTCTTATGTTACATGTAAAAATATTGTATCGTCTTTGTGCTGCCTACTGAAGTGGAAACATTCTAAAAGTGTCTTTTTAAATATCATACCTCTTAAAGCAACAGAAATCATATTTGACCCCCTTTGCATTGCTGAAGCAAATACTACTATATTAGTTAGTTTCCATATTGCTATAAAGAACTTCCCAAGGCTGCGTAATTTATAAAGATGTTTAATTTACTCACAGTTTAACATGGCTGGGAAGGCCTCAGGAAAAATGCAATCATAGTGGAAGGAAGAATGCCAAGCAAAGGAGGAAAAGTCCCTTATAAACAACTACAACAAAAAATCAGATCTCCTAAGAACTCACTCACTGTCACAAGAACAGCATGGGGGAAATCACCTCCATGATTCAATTACCTCTACCTGATCTCCTCCTTGACATGTGGGGATTATGGGGATTACAATTCAAAATGAGATTTAGGTGGGGAAACAAAGCCTAACCATATCAACTACGGTGGCTATTTGTTATTTTCAATTCATTATTTAGTTTTTTTTTTCTATGACATATTTTATGGATTCAAGCACCTATTATTGACAACAATATTATTCTGTTGATATATTTGGTCATTGTTACCACCAACACACTAACTTTAATAACATGTTTAGCTAAGAAGATACGTGTTTTTGTCAAAATAATTTTTATGCATCATTTTTCATAATGTATGATAATTCTAAACCATCAACAGATAATCCCAAGCACCATAAAAATTTATGTTTTGAATAATATTCAATATTTTTAAGATTCTTAATGATTATATAATGTTGAGTTTCAAATTTTCATGTGCCTCGTAATTATGTAAGAAAGTTGTTATCATGAATATGACAACAATCTATCTGCAGCTATTTAAGATTAGAAGTCAGCAAAGTATCCAGGGATCTACATCGCAACAGGACTTGAGGAGAATATATTGGAGGCTGTCTGACCTCAAACTGATAGAAATGCTGTAAAGTATGTACTTTTATAAGATTTTGAATGAGACTTTGAAAGTGTTCCAAAGCCTTAGAACTGTGTGTTAAGCTATATTTTCTTTTTATATTTGAGAATCGTAAATATTTCCAGTCTCACTAGATTTAAAATATTTAATATCATACATCCATTGAACTGATAATTCCTTCAACTGACTCTTCATAGGAATTTATTGGCCCATCCTATTTTCAAGAATAGAACCCCAAAAGTCAAATTATTTGCTTAGTTCTGCGGGTCAAAATGGAGAGCCAGAAGAACTCCTCTGTCATTTACCTGTGGTTCTATTTAGTATCGATGGGGGGTTAATATCAAAATTAGACTCTTTCTGAGGTGGAATATTAGGTCAGATTGAAAGAGAAAGACTAAATGAGTGTATCAAGTAAGAGGATATGTGAAATAAGAATCAGAAGCAAAATCTAGGCAATAAGACATGAGGGCTTGAAGAAACAGAGGAGAGTAGGTTAGAATAAGTAAATGCATGGGATAAACTCCACTGATGTGGAAAGGAGTGTGGCACAGAAAGTTTAAGGTTTGCTATTTAGTCTGTATAGGAGGGGTGTGTGTGTGTGTGTGTGTGTGTGTGTAATTGAAATGGAAAAGATTGTAATATTATAGAAGTTTCCATAAAAATATATCTTGAATTAGTGGTAGGGGCTAGGAAAAATAGCGGGGGGGGGGGGATATTACATATAGTGTATTTAAAAAGAAAATAATCACATCAAACACTAACAGAAAGTGAACAAGCTAGAAGCAAAGAAGAGGCATCAATAATGTACTGAAGGAAAAATAAAGAACTAACCTAAAATTCTGTATTCAAAAAGTATCTTAAAAACAATGTCTATTTGATTTTCTAGAGAAGCAGATGCTACAAATATTTGTTGCCAGAAGACCTGAACTGTAAGAAATATCCAAGTAAGTTCTACAAGCAAAAATGGCATTTCACCCAACGAGACTCGAATCTACTCAAATAAATGAAGAACGCTAAAAGCTGTAAAAAGTGAAGGTAAACATCATGCTTATTTTAATTGATCTAACGGATAACTGACAATCTAAAGAAACAAACGGCAGTATATTTTGGGATTCACAGCCTATAAACGTAACTACATGACTGCCCTGGGTGTAAGTTTGTCCCTTCACTTTCTAACTGAGTAAATCTTGGACAATTTATGGAACCTTCCCCATTTCAGTTTTCTTGTCCTTCAAATGGAAATGAGAATGGTATCTACCTCACAGGACTATTGCCAGAATAAAATGAGTTAACAAATATAAATATCGTGAAAGCACCACTTCATGTTCAGTAAACTCAAGAAATTATGGTTTATATTAATATTCTTTAGTATTATTTTATTACAGGGAATAAAATGTGAGATTAAACCAAAGTATGTTGAAGACCATATTATAAAAGTCATAAATCCTTAAATTCATACAGATTTTTCACTAAAACAATGGTTCTACTATTACCATGACTACTTGGCAATATTTTTTATAAACAGTTTTCAAGGCTCGACTTTCAGTGCCACTGAGATAATATGTCTAGGATAGAGCCCATTAATTTTTAAAACAAAACATACATAGTTGATTATAATGTAGTCTGCTACCATCCTTGATAAAACACTGTACTTCTAATAGTTAAGGGCCATGTTGTTTGTTTTTTATCATGTTTTCTCCAACTCCTCCCATAATTCTTGGCACAGAACAAACACTCAAAATTTTTCTTTAAATATTTGAATGAAAAGAGAGGTGGAAGGAGAAAGAAAAAGAGAGAAAAAATACTAAGATACATGTACAAATAAGATTGTCTACATGTAGAAAACTCAATATAATAATATCAACACACTTTTGTCTATACGCTACGACTACCAAAACTGAACAACAGTTATTGACATGAAAAATGAAGTTGCCAATTTACAATATCATACACTGGGGAGAATAGAATCAGGACTCAAGTGACCTTAAATAGGGAGACTAGAACCAAGACCCAAGTGACACTAAATTAACTGGATTACTTATGAAAAGAATGTGCTGTATCTGTCAGTTAATAGCTAATGTAAAATTCATTGAAATGCTGTAGTATACATATTTCCTTTGTAATTTAATCAGAAGTTATTTTTTTCATATTTTAACAACAATTCAGGACACATATAGAGAATAAGGAACAGGTATATATTAAAGCAGTCATATTTCTTAGAGAAGCTGAGATTTAACAATAAATGCAATATTTATGTTATTATCATTTGGACAAACTGCATTGCCATTACCTGTAGAAGTAAATCTCTTGCCGTGATAGATCTTCCTCTTTTAAGATTCATTAGCACTTTACCCTTCTTTTGAAATCACTCATTTTACTTTAACAATTCTTTAAAAGATGTGTCATTTAACAAACTGCTAGTTAAATATTTATAGAAAACATAAACATCTTATTTGTAGCAATGTCCCTAGCTCTAACAGAGTGCTGGTACATAGGAAACCCTAAATAAATATTTGTTAATTAAATAATTAACTAAATTAATTAACAGTCTTTGTGATTGGAATCTTTAGTTTTAAAAGTAAGGTCATACAATGTGTATGTGCAGTAGATTGACTTCATTGCAGTGACTTTTAGAATGATTCTGAAACTGTTTAGCTACATTGTGCTTCAGACCTAACTTTTTAAAAATGTAATTTCAAATTTTTTTTTGTATTCAGGGAACACATGTGCAGGTTAGTTACAGGGATATAGTGTGGTGCTAAGGTTTGGGGTACAAATGATTCCATCATACAAGTAGTAAGCAGAATAGCCAACAGGTAGTTTTTCAACCCTTGCCCCATCCCTCTCTACTATCTCTAGTAGTCTCCAAGTCTAGTAGTTTTGTTCCTATCTTTATGTTCATGTGTACCCAATGTTAAGTTCTCAATTATAAGTGAGAATATGTGGTATTTGATTTTCTGTTTTGCATTAATTCACTTAGGATAATGGCCTCCATTTCCATCCATGTTGCTGCCAAGAACATAACTTTAAAGAGGACCTTTATTATTGTTCATAAACTTAATTTGGAATTAGAAATAAGTTGAAGCCATTGACATCTTTTAGAGGGCTTTGATGTGTTTATAAATGCATGAGGAAAATTATATTGGAAGCAGTATTAGATGAGGATGAGAGGTTGATTTCAGTTTCCTGTGAATAAATCCAGTTCCTCAGATATGAGATAGAATGAATGTCAAGTCATAGGAATACTTTAGAGAGACCTGAATGTTTAGGCAATTTCATAAAAATTGAGGAAAACTGGCTCAATCTTCTGTGGAAAGTGTAGTGAATCTACTGCAAAACTGTTGATGAATGACCAAAGGAGATGTATGTAAAGAAAGAGAAAAACCTTTGTTTATATGTAGAAATGAAGCAGTAACAAACAGTGATTGCAGGAATAGTGGAAGCTTAAGAATAATGGACTTTGATGTTTATTAAGTTACTAGTATTCAAATTCCTTTACTCTTTTGGAAAATACAATAAAAAATGATTGTGCTCTTATGATTAAAGAACTGAAATTTATAGAATTAAATGCCATTAATATAGAATTAAATGCTATATGTATATTTACATTTTTTTAGAAGCACAACTCAAAGTAAATATATGTACCATCAGAAAATTGTACTACGGTCTGTGTAGATAAGAAGTAATGGAATTATTGGTGCATGTCATTGCATATACTCCCCTGCAAACCACTCAGATGCAACTTTCTGTCTGCTTTTCTCTTGTTACAGGGAACTTCAGAAGTATCATTCAAGAACCAATTTATAGATTTATAAACTTTTACGGCAGGAATGGACCTTCGAGGTTACCCACTTCACCCCTTGGTTATAGATTTCTCTGACTTTGAATAGGCATCAATAAAAGTATCTGCTGGCTTTGCCTCTCTCACACTCAAATAGCACTCATGCAGTGGGGACCTGATCATTAAGAAACACATACATTTTGTCACCTCTTTCATGTGAAAGAATTTCAGCAATGCAATGTAAATGACCTTGAACAAAATGAAAATTTTGGAGAAGAAAATAATTTTGCATTAGCAATCTTAAACTATCCTTCCTCCGCACACTCAAAACAAAGAAAAATAGAAAACCTCCACATCAAAATCCCTAAGTCTCCATATTGCATATGCCCTCTAAATTGAATTAGCTACTTTGCCATCATAGATAAAAATCTGCTAAGATTTTACCCTAAATTCCCTTTGGTACCAGATACTGATTACCTTGAAATAATTTATGCAACTGTTTTCTTTTTTTTTATCAGTGACTGTAATAGGAGGATATATTTTGCTCTTTTGTATTACTATCTGTGGTTATTTTTGTTCCTTTCAATACAATTAGATACTGAGAAACACAGCATTTTTTAAAATATCATATGGATATTCGGAATTTAAGAATTAGTGATTATTTTAACTTTCCCTCCACCACCTCACCAGGAAGCAAATGTTCCTATTATTGACAGAACAAATTTGTGTTTTTGGTCACCATCATGTTTTCAGGGAAAGCTCTCTGTGTTCTTGTATACCGAGATCCAGCATGTGAAAGTTCATGTCTGTGATACATTCTTCCTAATATACCAGAACAAAACCTGAGAAGGATGAAAACAAGTAAGTTCTTAAAATTATTTCTTGGAATTCATTCATATTCTGCTAAATTTGGGTATGCACCCAAAAGATGGAAAAATAGCAATAATTTATTTGTTAATTATATGACTCAACATCATCCAGGAGTATGGGGAATTAGTAATTTTAAATGTGCCCTTTTCTTTTAAAGCACGCTAGTATCTATCTTATTTCTCACAACAATATGCAAACCAGTATACATGTGAAATACAGTAATATGTAGAGCAGGCATCTCCGTTGCTTGGATTCATCTCCTCCTTGGATTCCCACAAAAATAACCACAGTTAAAATATTTTTCAACTTCTGCCTAAATATCCTATAAATATTCTTTAAACTTCATTCATTGTACATTTTTTTTTATTTTTGTACATCCCTTGGAAAACCACATATTCTTTGTTATTAGGATTTGAGTTTTCATCATATTTATATTCCTATAATATATTTGGAAATATGATATATTTCATCATATTTATATTCCTATAATAACACTATGTGTCTAACATAGTGCCTGACATGTAGTTGAAAATGAGTTTGTGCTGGTGAAAAAAAAAATACATGAATTTATACTATAATGTTGTGAAAAGATTAATCTAGCAATACCACCTGATTAGTTTATCAATGATCCCTAAAAAAACAATATTTCTTCCTGTCCAACATTACCTTCTCCCTATGTGTTTTGAATCCCATTCATCACTGCTCCTCGAGAAATTTTTCTATGAAGAACATACTTTCACACAAAGAAATGATAAATGTTTGAGAGTATGGATATGCTAATTACCCTGATCTGATCAATATATATTATATGTACTGAAACATCACTTTGTACCCATGAATAAGTACGAAAAACAAAATTATAAAAGAACTCCCTCTCTCTACTAGCTCTTAAGTTGCTCTCTTTTCAGCTTAATCTTTATAATATTTTAAATGTTAATATCTTTTTTCATATGAAAGGCTAAGATGAATCGCAGAAACGAAAGAAGAAAGAAACAGAAAGGAATGATGAAAAACTTCTGGACGTATACTGTTGATGATTGCACAACAATGTATATATACTTAATGTCACTGAACTGAGCACTTTAGCATTGTTACAATGGTAAATTTTATATTATGCATATTTTAACACAATAAAAATAAGCCTATATATTTATTGTTATTTTTCATTGCAATAAAGCCAATTTATTTAAAGTATGTATGCTACTGAAGAAGTTCCAGTCACTGCACATGTCACTGAAAATCTACACATATTACTAACTGATTTCCAAAGAAGAAATCAGGTATATGGTTTTATACAGGGGTTTGAATGTGGCAAGAGTTTGATCTGGTTATATTGTTGATGTTCACTTAATAATTTCAGAAATAAAGTAAGTACCTGAAGTCTGTCCAAAAGAGAGACACTATAATAATAAGAAAATTGCAAACCATGGCAGGGAGAAACAGCTGCAGTACCCCCATGTGATTACCCTGCCTTAGTGTGGATACGATGAATTGTCTTTAAATAGAAAAGTGCTGTCATGTGGAGGAATAATTAAACTTGACAAAGGCAACCATGCAGGGCAAAACTAAAATCAATAGGTCAAAGTTATGAGAGGACAAATTTTAAATCTCAGAAAATGAGGTGAGCTTCCTTAAGAACAGTGATTTCCTGGTCACCAAAGAAAATGCAAGAAATATATTAAGCAAAAATGTGTTAAAGACACAATACATGCATAACATAAAAAGTAGGCCTGAAGATTCTCGAACAGACTTTCGTATCTGGAGATTCAATAGATCTGTGAACTTTCAACAGTTGATGATTTAAGCTTCTTTCCTCTGGAAAAAAAGGCATAATGCATTTTACTGTTTAAAATTACTAGTTTTAAAATTTCATGTATAATAAAATAAAAATAATTTATGCAAAATCCCTTTTAATGGATTTGAAAAATTTGTTTATGCTGAATGCAATAATATCTGCTGAATATAGCATTTCGTTTTGCCCTGCTCCACTCTTAAACATGCATACATGTATACACACACATGC
This sequence comes from Theropithecus gelada, assembly GCF_003255815.1. Lineage (NCBI taxonomy): Eukaryota > Metazoa > Chordata > Mammalia > Primates > Cercopithecidae > Theropithecus > Theropithecus gelada. Next base: position 65,499,208 of record NC_037671.1, on the reverse strand, counting down.
ATATAAACACACATACATATGCACATATATAAAGGTAAACAGGGTAGTTAGAAGTTAATAATGTGGCCAGTTATACCTATTTGTGTAGAAGTTTCATTTAAAACTGTCCCCTGTTATCCATAAAAGATATGTTCCAAGACTGCTAGTGATTGTCTGAAATCAAAGATGGTAGTAAATTCAATGGCCTTTATGTTTCTGCTTATGTTTTCCATCCATACATTTAATGTACTTTTCCTCTTAACTAAGTACTTACCAGGCACTGTGGCTATAACTTTTTCAGTTTAAGGTAGCAACAGCAAAACTAGCATGAATTTCTTTTTCCTTTTTCACAATTTCATGGGTAGAAGATTTGTTCCTACCACAGGTCTTAGCAACCTCAGAATATGATTTTTTTTTTCTTTCCTCATGAAGTCAAGAACCTTCACCTTTTCACTTAAAGAAAGAATTTTCTGGCTTCTCTTTTGCATACCCAAATTGCCAGCATCACTATTACTGCACTTTGGGGCCATTACTAAATAAGTAAGGGTTCATTGAACACAAGCAGTGTGATACTGCAAAGGCCGATTTGATAATGAAGTCAGATACCAAGTAACTAACGAGTGAGTGGCATATACAGTATGGGTACTCAGAACCAAGGGATGATTCACCTCTTGAGCAAGACGGAGCTGGTCACTGTGAGATTTCATCATGCTACTCAGAATAGCGTGAAATTTCAAACTACTATGTTAATTTCTGCAATTTTTCCTATAATATTTTTGGACCACAGTTGACCACAGGTCATTGAAATCAGGGAAAGCAAAAAGTACAGATAAGGGGAAACTACTATATATGCACAACATCAATAACTATGAGAAAAGAATTAAGCTCTTTTATTACCAAAGAAAAGAAAAATGTATATTTTCTCCTAGAAAACACAGAATTTGGAGTTTCAATTTCATTCAGAGAAGACTTGGTAAAACAAAATGGCAATCAAAGCAATATTCAGCCTTCACCAAGAGAGTAGCAGTAACATGGACTAAACCTGTTTTCCTTAGGCAACCTGTCTCAGTTGTTAGATTAAGTACAATATTAAATGATGGCACTAATGTAGTTGTTCAGAATATCCAGTATGGATTCCTGGAATTGTCTAATATGACCAGTATGGACTATTGAAATTGTCCAGTATGTAATGAAAAACTAAAAACATTACATTGAAAGAGAAACATGCTGAAAAGTAATTAAAACTAAATCAATACTAATCTCCCTATTAATTGCCTGCTTAAGAGAGGCAAATTACAAACAATTCATTTTTTTCAATCTCATTGAAAGTTGTATCTTTATGATTATGTCCCTGTAATATCTCACATTTACTTACACTTATAATTATTGTTGTTCTAATCTACTAAAATGACTTATTTCAGTGCTAGAATTAATTTCTTAAACTTTACTGCAGCAATGCCTAATAACATTCTCATAAATCTGAAGATACATTTGAACATTGTGTGTGTAAGGCTATTGTGAAAACATCAACTTAAATTTGCCAGTTTTAGCAGCTCAAAGATAGTCTGAAGAAGGTAAAATAGGAAAAAGTTCCCCAATACATCTACACTGACTTCACATCAAAGGTCAGAATAAAAACCTGCATCATGAAAATTAACATGGCTATTACAAAATCAAGGTGGGAATTGCAATCTTTTCAGCTAGCAATCAATTTCGCTATAAACATGAAAAGAATGCAGAACAGTAGAGCAGGAAGAAAAAATATTCTGGTCATCACACAATCTAGTTCAACATTAAAAAACAATAGCAATTCCTAACACTTTTCCAAACCATAACAATGAAGGAGCAGTCAGGAAATGTTCCTTGTTTCATGTTTGCAGCTACAGCAAAGCATTAGCCAGTGAAGCTAAAATGTGACAAGAAAAACTTAAAAGAAGAAATGACAAATATGATTTTGAAGAAATCACATATTTGCCTAGAAGATAAAGAAGGATCACAATCTAATTTAAACCCCCATACTTTGAGCCAATTTATCATCATGTTTATTTTCCAAAACAAAGCATATGAAAGAAGTTCTCAAATCCAAGTGTTAAATTGAGTGAAATAGTAGATATCACAAAATTAGGCACAGTTTGAGGTTAAAATATTAGACAAATGAAATTTCAAGAGCATGTTAAACTGTATACAGGAATCAACAATCTATTGCCCATAATCAAGCTGCCTTTGTTAATAAAGTTGCTTTGGGATACAGCCATGTCCGTGTGTTTACATCTTGTGAATGGCTGTTTTTTATTATAGTAGTAGAGTAGAAGATTTGTGACAGAGATCTGACAGCCTGCAAAGCTGAAAATATTTACTATTTGCCTCTTTAAGGAAATATTGCCTTCTACTTCAAATAATATCATTTTTTAAATGGACGTTGACTGACATGTATACAGATATATACAAGCTCACTTGTCTACTTATAAGAAAAGTATAACTTTTTTTTTGTTTTAAACAGAACCAGTGTATATTGGTTTACAGAGAACCAGACTACAGGAACATAGTAAGGACAATTATCCTTTTCCCGTTGACTATTCGGAATTTTATAAATATCCACAGTGAAATTCCATATATCATGCACATGCCTTTAAACTACATTAGTAATGTTTGTTTTCTTCTTACTCTCCCTTATATTTGTCTCACATCTATGCACTCCTTATTTGTGTCTGAGTATTAGAATTAGAAATTGAGATACCTCAATGAATAGGATGGTCAAATCAGACTCACAAGAGTCTTACTGAGTATCAATCTATGCTAATAATTTCAAGAATACATTTAATCACAAGGCACAGGAAGCGGCCTGGGATGTCAAAGTAGCTCCCTGTGCTCTTTTTTCCACATTAGAATATACTTTAGCCCAAATTAGCGTATGCAATCTGTAAGTGATGTATATAGACATCACACAGAAGGAAGCTATTTTGGTCAGAAAGCATCTGCGTTTTATACTTCAAAGTTTAGCTTTTGTGATATTTTCCAGGTAGTTGAGCAATAAATCCTGCTAAAAGCATACCCTATAGAGCAGACCCTCTACTGAAAAATTGCATAAGGCTTTTGCATTTTTGTGTTTACCAGAAAGTTTGTCAATGGCTTATTTAAAAAGATTTGACATTATTTGCTTTCTTTCTTGATGATCCCCCCACAAAGAAGATAATGATCTATAGTCATGCGGATAACACTTTGTTTATAACAATGTAAGCTATATTTATAGAACTAAGAGTATCATTATCTGGCTATACATATCAAAATTGGGAACTGAGACTGATCCTAGGAACAAACTTAAAAGTGAAACACACAGCACTGACTTCTTGAATTCTGATTCAAACACAAATACATGTAAATACACGTATCTATAACTTTTTCTAGCAAACTTTGAACAGCATTTGTTTATTTAAAACAAGAATCCTTCCAGCACTCTGGAGAAAAGTTCAATACAAATTGGACCTAAAATCCCTAATAAGCAATGGAATAAAAACCAAAGGATTTCAAACCATCCTAAACCAAATGTGAGAAGCACTGATCATTTGTGCATGTCTAGTGTCCAATTTAAAGTGAGGAATTGTTTTGAATCTTGTAGATATAGATTCAACCATGAAAATAGCAGTTTTGCTCAATTGCCCTGAGAAAATGAAGAAATCACTTGAAAAAATAAAAGATTAAGCCAGAGTGCTATGAATAAATTGTTAATAATTGTTATGGGAATTGATTGGCTCATAAACGCTTCACTCTATCATATTAACCACTTACTTCTGAGGAAGGTTTAAGTCCCATAAAATAGTTTTCATTTAGTTGCTAGAGCTAGTAAAAAAATAGGCTGGGAAGGCAGAATATATCTGGGAAGAAAAATGAAGCTTACTTTATGCACATTAACTAGGAAGAAGAAGCAGAAAGAGGAGGAAAAGAATGAAAGTGAGAAGGAAGGGGAGGGACACATTTAGCACTACACTGGCTCTTGGATGGTGGGAGACATAATAAATAATAAAAAAATAAAAACTTAAGTTTTTCAAAATTTTTACTATAAAATTTTAGAGCAACATTATAATATTTTATTATAAGATTATTCTATGAGATTATGGAGATATCACCTTCTGTTTTCTTCTGTTGCAATTATGTAACTTTAAAAAGATGTTTCTGAATATATAGCGTCTCTAGGTTTCAGCTGGTTTTTGAATATAACGTGTCACTGCTAGAGTTGCAGTTAAGTGTGAATCATCATTCTAGAGAAAGAGTTTAGACTCTATAGCCAATGTATCCTGAAACATCACCTGATCTATCACTTACCTACTGGATATCCTTGATTTAATTTCCCAACTACTCTCACCCTCAAAATATGTTTCTCGATGAATACAAAAAGAGCCACAAGAAAATCCAGAAATAAAACCATGGCTGTAGGTCAAGAAACTTGGCCTAGAATTTCATGAAACTTGTAGGAACTAGTAAGCAGAAAATAAAGATATAATTTTGCACATGCATAGTTAAAATATTTTAGTATGCTTTTTAAAATTTTTATTTTTATTTTCCCAAGTTGTTAGATCAATGTTTATAGGTATCTCCTATAATCTAAAACAACTTTAGTGTAGAAAATAGTATTTATGCCACCTAGACTAAAGAAAGGACTTAAATTTGCTTGAAATGAGTAACAGTATGCATGTTAAGAAAACAAGGGTAATAGAAACAAGATAAAAATAATAGCTCTTATTGAAGGCCCTAGATAGTTATATCACTTATTAAAGAGGGTCACTAGATAACATTAGGAAAAGAAATATAGTGTTATCTATTTGTTAGAATTTATGACTACTTGTGTTTTCAAAATTATAAACACCTTTTAACAACATGAAACACAATGCTGTTTAGAAATCATTCAAATAATGATTTAAATAAAAATAATTATTTAAATATGACAGTGCCATTATAAGTATAACTGACTTGTCTCACTTTGTTATTTGGAATACACATATCAATCAAAATGAATCTAAATTTTCCTCTGCCTAGATTGGCAAAGGGCAGAGATCTTTATTAATTACAAAAGCTAGCCCTTATTATTTTTGTCTACAGAAGAAGTCAACAGGAGACTCTAGTTTCCTGACCAAACAGCTCATTTGCTGAAAAACCAGTCAAAATTAGCTCACTCAGCAGTTTGATGGAAGGTTCTGTTGCACCACAATAATCACTGTGTCATGGTGAGCTAAACAAACAAACAAGGAAACGAACAAAATGGGAATTGCCTCAGTCAAGGTTTACTACCATCACTATTTCTAAACTTTTTTTTAAATTTTTAATTGGGAAGATGTCATTTTTCCCAGAGTTATATTCAGCTGAGCTATTTCAGAATTAAACTGTATATGGGGCCCCGTGTGTCATTTTTATGACAATTTCTTCAATGTTGTTATTCCGAATCCATATTCTGCAAGTCATCCAAAGTGCCAAGATGTTTAGTTCAGAGGTATTTCACATCAATTGCATGCTTAACGCATACCAGCTAGTCCTAGAACAATTCAAAGCCTAACGGTAGCTCAGTTTATTACTCGGTGATTTATATTCTTTAATTATGCTCAGCCCCTTTGCCATTTTTTATTGATTTCAGAGAGGCCAACTCGGGTTATGAGAATTCTTCTGGTCATTGGTGATTTGATTCTATATAAGGCTTCAATCATAGGTCTGAATAATGTATTTCTGAAAGTGTTACCTTAAGAATTTAGAATACTTTGGCAAGAAGACTCCAAGCAGAGAATACCATGGATGTGACTGTTTTCCTTAGGCAAAGCTGTTTTGTAGTACCACTGCCATCATGGCATTCCCTCTGCTTTGGGATCTTTAATTCTGTGTCATCTGAAATAGTCTAGATTATACACTAAATTCTGGAACCTAAAATGCTTCAATAGACTCAAGAAATACTCTTGAAACTTTCTTTCTTGCGTGTTCCCTCAATTTTTCAACTGTGCAGATAGACTATCATGTCAACACCATCTGTATCTGAAAAGCTTTCCTTGTGTTATTTTAAAACTAATGATACAAACTGACACATTGTGTTAGTCCTTTTGGGTTGCTGTAACAAAAATACCATAGACTGGTTAGTTTATAAGCCATCAGAATTTATTTCTCACCTTTCTGAAGGCTGAGAGGTATTAGATCAAAGGGCAGACAGATTCAGTGCCTGGTGAGGGCCTGCTTCCTTGTTAATGAAAAACTGTTTTCTGTTTTCTGTGTCCTCGCATGGCAGAAGGGGCAAGGAAGCTCCCTTGTGGCACTTTTATAAGGGACACTAATTCCATTCATGAGGGCTCCTTCTTCATGACCTAATTATTTCCCAAAGGCTCTATCTCCTAATACAGTAACATCGGGGGTCAGAATTTCAACATACAAATATTCGGGGGAAACATCCTATCTACATCATATGTTTTCTGTCCTTCTATTAATAGTGATACTTTAAGTCTAATGTCCAAAACAGACCACAATAGATAAGATAAACTGGAGTTATACCTAAAGACATCATTTCATGTAGCCTCTAAATATGAGTGTATACCTGAAGGGAAAGATTAAGTGATTCCTGAATAAACACATTAAAAAAAAAAAAGTCTGTTGTGGTTCAAATGGAGCTTTTTACATAAACCAAAAGGCATATACTTGGTTTTGTTCTTATGATCCTGTCAGTTTTCAGCTTCACTCATTTTCTTTCACCAAATTGGTATTCAGTGGTCTCTATAATAATCCCATTCTTGTCATACTGTTTTCAGTTGTATTTTATTTTATTTTATTTTTTTTCTTTTTTGAGACGGAGTCTCGCTCTGTCGCCCAGGCTGGAGTGCAGTGGCACAATCTCGGCTCACTGCAAGCTCCGCCTCCCGGGTTCACGCCATTCTCCTGCCTCAGCCTCCCGAGTAGCTGGGACTACAGGCGCCCGCCACCTCGCCCGGCTAAGTTTTTCTACTTTTAGTAGAGACGGGGTTTCACCATGGTCTGGATCTCCTGACCTTGTGGTCCGCCCGCCTCGGCCTCCCAAAGTGCTGGGATTACAGGCGTGAGCCACCGCGCCCGGCCTTTCAGTTGTAAATGACTGTCATTATAAAGCTCTTGTCTTATAGCCTAGGCTAAACTTTTCTTTAATAAATCACATGACTATATTTAAGGTTTTAATGAAAAGGCTAAAGTACAAATGACTATTGCCTCTTTCCTTTTCCAGATGAACAGAGGAAACATTACATATTTCCTCATCAGGATTTTGTTTTTTTAACCTCCTTCCATCCTCCCACACTCAAGCACATTAGCCATGTTCCATGATTTCAAACGTGATGACTTGCATCCCCAGACTGCATAGATAGAAAATTTTCTCTCTTGTTTTTCAGAATAATTCTCTCTCTCTTTTTTTTTTTTTTTAAATTTTTTTTTCTGTTTTGTTATGTGCCTGAATCGCCACTCTTGCCATGGTTAGTAGTGACTAGCTTTGCTGGTATAATTTTGTTGCTAATTTTTTTCCCTTTATTCAATTGACTTCATTCCAATATATTTTTTTATTAGCTCTTTTCCATCTCCAGCTGCTTCTCCTGCATATTTTACTTTCCACCAAAAAGGGCTAACTTTCATACATATTAAATCCCAATATTTATTTTTACCTATGAAAAATTTCATACTTCATCTCTTGTATGTGATATTTGGGCTTTTAGCTTATTGGTTCTTTTAGATTGTTTAATTCATTGCTCACAAATCGCATTTTTAATTACAAAAGATCTTTGTGCTTTTAGTTTTTTTTTGTTTGTTTGTTTATTTGTTTGAGACAGAGTCTCTGTCGCCAGACCGGAGTGAAGAGGCTCAATCTCGGCTCACTGCAACCTCAGACTCCCGGGTTCAAGCAATTTTCCTGTCTCAGTCTCCAGAGTAGCTGGCACTACAGGCACACACCATCACGTGCAGCAAATTTTTGTATTTTTTTTTTAGTAGAGATGGGGTTTCACCGTGTTGGCCAGGATGGTCTCGATCTCTTGACCTCGTGATCCACCCTCCTCAGCCTGCCAAAGTGCTGGGATTACAAGCGTGAGCCACAGTGACTGGACTAGTTTGATTGTTCATTTTTAAATTTTGAGGCTGATGATATATTGGAAAATTACGTTTCCCAAAAGCCTTGTCTCTGAATTAGACATACTTCAAAAAGATCCTCCAGTATAACAAAAATAGATGCATTTTCATCATAATATAATCCATATTCATTTTCTGACTTGAGCATTCTTTTTGATTAAATTGAGACAGGTGGTAACTTTAATCACTAGTCATTATCATATATTCATCACATAGTATTTCACTAACAGTTTTGTAACAGGTTATGATTAGAAGTATTTCTTTTTTTTTTTTTCATTCACAATTCAATAAATGTTACTCATCATTGCTCAGGGAAATATTTAATCTAAGAACAGTGTTACTCAATGAATAGATGAATGAGCTCTAATTTTGTTCATCATAATTTATTTGTGCATACTTAGAAGCAGGAAAGTAGATATACACAGGGCAAAAAAAATTACTTTAACATTGGACAATATTACTTAAATGTCAAAATTCAAATTATGAAGGAGTATCTAAAAAAACTTATTGTGTAAATTATTTTTTGTCTGGAATTTGAGTAGTTATATAACATATGATAATAAGAAAAAAAGACTTATAAATAAAATGAATAATCTGAGGTAAACAGTAACAAGCTTCCTAAATGTATTTCCAAATATGCTTTCATAAAAATAAAACAGAGTAAATATTAGCTTTCCAGAATTGGTAATAGTGAATTAATAAAATTATCATTTAAATATACATAATTCAATAAATGCAAGGAAGAGTGTGGATTATCATAACTATTTGTAAGGTGAAAATAAAATAACAGAGCATCTTTATCATGTGATAACTTAGCAGCTTCCCTTTGATGCTAAAAGTAGAGTTAACTTCTCTTCTCCACTTGTATTTGAAGAACAAGTGAAGATAATACTGACCTTCTGATTTAGACGAGAAAGACTGAGGAGATACCCAGAGAGGAATCAAAGTGATCTCTCAAGTTTTTAGGAATCCATCAATTCCAAATCTAGGTCCCACTCTCAGAGGAAAGTTGAGGGATACAATCAAATAAAAAAATATATATTAATAGCAATCTTGTTGTTAAATATATTTTTTCTATTCAAAATATTGGAAGTTTTCATCTTCTTTAAAGTGAAAAAAATTAGGAGAAAAAATATAGTTTTCACATTTTCTGAGGAAATGACATCTTCCTGGGTCACTCTTGGTATAAATGTATTTTGTTAAGTAGTATTTTAATCACAACTTCATAAGTCAAATGAATTAAAAACATATCTGATGTATGAAGTTACAATTAGGTTTAAAAAACAAAACATGAAAAAGGGAAGACTTTTCCAAAAAGGCATCTTACACTGTTTAAATTTTTTTTAAAAATCACAGGTAAAAATACGCAATTTCTTTAAGCTAGCCACTTTAGTAATAAATGGCAAATCAATTTAGTCTAGAAACTAGAAATGGACCCAAACCGAAAACAAATAAGGGAACAAATGAATAATTTTACAGCAGCGTGGGACATCTCTGGAGTAGTAGCTACAGGACATGTTATATAAAATGTGTATTTTCATATAGCTAGTGGAATGACAAGGTGAGTAGTTAAATTAGAATCACATAAGTAATAATCTCAAAACACCAAGGGAGTATTTTGTTGCAATTAGTGATGCAAGTTCAATAATTGAGCAGGCATAAGAATGTTAAGAAAATAGATGGGGAACATGCTAGTTCACCCTAAAGATCAAGTATGTCTAGCATTCACGGTGCTCTATCACAATATATGTGTTGCTAAGGACTTAAAGATATGGTAATTCATGGAGGATCTTATGTTTGATTGTACCATCACTGTGGATATTTTAATATTTAATGTAAGTTGATAGTCTAATATCACAATGTAAATACCCATGTGGCAAGCATAGCAGATAATGTGGTTGCTTTAAGCTGCAATAGCAGTATGTATTATTCATTCTTTAATAGAAAAAGAAACAGTCAAATTATCTGCTTCTAAGGGAAAACTAAATGCCAGATAACATTTATCTTGCAAAACCTCTTGTTGAAATGTGGCACAGAATTTAAGTTGCTCATTAGTCTTTTATTAGGGTAATCCAGGTTTCTTGCTATGGGGCAGACAACAGGATGTAGAAGTTTAAAAGACATTATTTTTCTATCACTAATAGACAAACACTTAATACATAATGCACTTAACATACAATGATTTACACAAATTACCCCCGGTTTCATTCCCAGCAGACATATCTTGGCATCTCATGAAAACAGAGATTGGAACATCTGTGCTATTACTGAACAAATCTCTTCCTAGAAGTTGCTCTGTAGCAATACCATATGGAGAAAATGTTTTCACATTTCTTTCATTCATTAGACATTACATTAAAAAATTTGTACAATTACTAAGAAGGAATACAGGATGAAACAAATCTGCTTGTAACATATTTACAGGCATCGTTCAGAGATATTGTAGGGTCAGTTCCAGACCACTGCAATTAAGCAATTATTTCAATAAAATGAGTCACAAAGATGTATTGTCTTCCCAGTGAATATGAAAGTTATTTTTACATTATATTATAGTCTGTTAAGTTTGCATTGACATTATATCTAAAAAGCAAGGTATATTCCTTAATTTGAAAATACTTCTATTGCTAGGAAATGCTAACAATCATCTAAGCCTTTAAAGAGTTTTAATCTTTTTGCCAGCGGAGGGTCTTGCCTCAATGTCGATGGCTACTGACTGATCATAGTGGTGGTTACTGAAAGGTGGAGTGGCTGTGGCAGTTTCCTAAAATAAGACAAAAATGGAGTTTTCCACATCTATTTACTTTTCCGTTTACAGAAGATTTCTATGTAGCCAGCAATGTTTGATAGCATTTTACCTATACCAGAACTTCTTCCAAAATTGGAGTTGATTATTTCAAATTCTGCCACTGCCTTATCAACTAAGTTTATGGAATATTCTAAACCCTTTGTTGATATTTTAAAATCATTCACAGCATCTTCCTCAGGAGTAGATTTCATCTCAGGAAACCACTTTTGTTTCTCATCTATACAAAGCAATTTATTTCCATTCAAGTTTTATCATGGGATTCAGCAATTCAGTCACATCTTCAGGCTCCATTTCTAATTCTGGTTTTCTTGCTATTTCCACCACATCTGCAGTGACTTCCTCCATGGAAATGTTGAATGCCTCAAAGTCATCTATGAGGGTTGGAATCAACTTCTTCTAAACTCCTGTTAATGTGGACATTTTGATGTCTTCTCTTGAGTTACAGATGTTCTTAGTGACCTCTAGAATGGTGTATCCTTTCCAGAATGTTTTCAATTTACTTTGCTCGAATTCATCAGATAAATCACTATCTATGGCAGCCATAGCCTTGAAAAACCTATTTCTTAAATAATAAAAGTTCAAAGTCAAAATTACTTCTTGATGCATGGGCTGTAGAATAGATGTTGTATTAGCAGTCATGAAAACATTAATCTTCTTGTATATATACACAATGTTATCTATCTCTCTATCAATCATCTATTTAGCTACAGAGCTCTTGGGTTGCCAAATACATTGCCAATGAGCAGTAATATTTTCAAAGAAATCTTATGAGCAGTAGGTCTCAACAGTGGATTTAAAATAATCAGTAAACAATGCTATAAACAGATGTGTTATCATTCAGGGTTTGTTGTTCCATTTATAAAGGGCAGGCAGAGTCAATTTGGAGTAATTCTTAAAGGCCCTAGGAGTCTCAAACCAATAAATGAGTATTGGCTTCAACTTAATGTTACCATATGCATTCGCCCCTAACAAGAGAGTCAGTCTGTCCTTTGAAGCTCTAAGGTCAGGCATTGACTTCTTTCTAGCTTCAAAAGTCTTAGATTGACTATTCTTCACTATAAGGCTGTTTTTTTTTTCTAGATTGTGAATCTTTTGTATAGTGTAGCCACATTCATTAGCTATCTTAATTAGCTCCTTTGGGTAACTTGAAGCTTCAATTGCACTTTTATGTTATGAAAATACCTTCCTTTTTTTTTTTTTTAATTATACTTTAAGTTCTAGGGTACATGTGCACAACATGCAGGTTTGTTACACATGTATACACGTGCCATGTTGGTGTGCTGCACCCATTAACTCATCATTTACATTAGGTATATCTCCTAATGCTATCTCTCCTCCCTCCACCTACCCCACAGCAGGCCCTGGTGTGTGATGTTCCCCTTCCTGTGTCCAAGTATTCTCATTGTTCAATTCCCACTTCTGAGTGAGAAAACGCAGTGTTTGGTATTCTGTCTTTGCGATAGTTTGCTCAGAATGATGGTTTCCAGCTTCATGCATGTCCCTACAAAGGACATGAACTTGTCCTTTTTTATGGCTGCATAGTTTTCCATGGTGTATATGTGCCACATTTTCTTAATCTAGTCTACCATTGATGGACATTTGGGTTGGTTCCAAGTCTTTGCTATTGTGAATAGTGCTACAATAAATATATATGTGCATGTGTCTTTATAGCAGCATGATTTACACTCCTTTGGTATATACCCAGCAATGGGATAGCTGGGTCAAATGGTATTTCTAGTTCCAGATCCTTGAGGAATCCCCACACTGTCTTTCACAATGATTGAACTAGTTTACACTCCCACCAACAGTGTAAAAGTGTTCCTATTTCTCCACATCCTCTCCAGCATCTGTAGCTTCCTGACTTTTTAATGATCACCATTCTAACTGGTGTGAGATGGTATCTCACTGCGGTTTTGATTTGCATTTCTCTGATGACCAGTGATGATGAGCATTTTTTCACGTGTCTGTTGGCTGCATAAATGTCTTCTTTTGAGCAGTGTCTGTTCATAACCTTTGCCCACTTTTTGATGGGGTTGTTGGGTTTTTTCTCGTAAATTTGTTTAAATTCTTTGTAGATTCTAGATATTAGCCCTTTGTCAGATGGGTAGATTGTAAAAATTTTTTCCCATTCTGTAGGTTGCCTGTTCACTCTGATGGTAGTTTGTTTTGCTGTGTGGAAACTCTTCCATTTAATTAGATCCCATTTGTCTATTTTGGCTTTTGTTGCCATTGCTTTTGGTGTTTTAGTCGTGGAGTCCTTGCCCATGCCTATGTTCTGAATGGTATTGCCTAGGTTTTCTTCTATGGTTTTTATGGTTTTAGGTCTAACATTTAAGTCTTTAATCCATCTGTAATTAATTTTTGTATAAGGTGTAAGGAAGGGATCCAGTTTCAGCTTTCTACATATGGCTAGTTAGTTTTCCAAGCACCATTTATTAAGTAGGGAATCCGGCCAGATGTGGTGGCTCATGCCTGTAATCCCAGCACTTTAGGAGGCTGAGGCGGGCGGATCACAAGGTCAGGAGATTGAGACCATTCTGGCTAACTTGGTGAAACACCTTCTTTACTGAAAATACAATAGCCAGGTGTGGTAGCTGGCACCTGTAGTCCCAGCTACCCAGGAGACTGAGGCAGGAGAATGACGTGAACCCAGGAGGTGGAGCTTGCAGTGAGCCGAGATCGTGCCACTGCACTCCAGCCTGGGAGACAGAGTGAGACTCCATCTCAAAAAAAAAAAAAGAAAGATAAGGAATCTTTTTACCATTTTTTGCTTTTGTCAGGTTTGTCAAAGATCAGATGGTTGTAGATGTGTGGTATTATTTCTGAGGGCTGTGTTCTGTTCCATTCATCTATATCTCTGTTTTGGTACCAGTACCATGGTGTTTTGGTTACTGTAGCCTTGTAGTATAGTTTGAAGTCAGGTAACATGATGGCTCTAGCTTTGTTCTTTTTGCTTAGGATTGTCTTGGCAATGCAGGCTCTTTTTTGGTTCCATATGAACTTTAAAGTAGTTTTTTCCAATTCTGTGAAGAAAGTCATTGGTACCTTGATGGGGATGGCATTGAATGTATAAATTACCTTGGGCAGTATGGCCATTTTCATGATATTGACTCTTCCTATCCATGAGCATGGAATGTTCTTCCATTTGTTTGTGTCCTCTTTTATTTCGTTAAGCAGTGGTTTGTTGTTCTCCTTGAAGAGATCCTTCACATTCCTTGTAAATTGGATTCCTAGGTATTTTATTCTTTTTGAAGCAATTGTGATGGGAGTTCACTCATGATTTGGCTCTCTGTTTGTCTGTTATTGGTGTATAGGAAGCATGTGATATTTGCACATTGATTTTGTATCCTGAGACTGCTGAAGTTGCTTATCAGCTTAAGGAGGTTTTGGGTTGAGAAAATGGGATTTTCTAAATATACAATCATGTCATCTTCAAATAGGGACAATTTGACTTCCTCTTTTTCTAGCTGAGTACTCTTTATTTCTTTCTCCTGCCTGATTGCACTTGCCAGAACTTCCAACACTATGTTGTAACAGGAGTGGTGATAGAGGGCATCCCTGTCTTGTGCCAGTTTTCAAAGGGAATGCTTCCAGTTTTTGCCCATTCAGTATGATATTGGCTGTGGGTTTGTCATAAATAGCTCTTATTATTTTGAGATATGTCCCATCAATACCTAGTTTAATGAGAGTTTTTAGCATGAAGCACTGTTGAATTTTGTTGAAGGCCTTTTCTGCATCTATTGAGATAATCATGTGGTTTTTGTCATTGGTTCTGTTTATGTGATGGATTACGTTTATTGATTTGTGTATGTTCAACCAACCTGGCATCCCAGAGATGAAGACAACTTGATCATGGAGGATAAGCTTCTTGATGTGCTTCTGTATTCAGTTTGCCAGTATTTTATTGAGGATTTTTGCATTGATGTTCATCAGGGATATTGGTCTAAAATTCTCTTTTCTTGTTGTGTCTCTGCAAGGCTTTGGTATCAGGATGATGCTGGCCTCATAAAATGAGTTAGGGAGGATTCCTTCTTTTTCTGTTGATTGGAGTATTTTCAGAAGGAATGGTACCAGCTCTTCTTTGTACCTCTGGTATAATTCGGCTGTGAATCCATGTGTTCCTGGACTTTTTTTGGTTGGTAGGCTGTTAATTATTGCCTCAATTTCAGAGCCTGTTATTGGTCTATTCAGGGATGCAACTTCTTCCTGGTTTAGTCTTGGGAGGGTGTATGTATCCAGGAATTTATCCAATTCTTCTAGATTTTCTGGCTTATTTGCATAGAGGTATTTATAGTATTCTCTGATGGTAGTTTGTATTTCTGTGGGATTGGTGGTGATATTCCCTCCAGCAGTTTTTATTACATCTATTTTATTCTTCTCTCTTTTCTTCTTTATTAGTCTTGCTAGGAATCTATCAATTTTGTTGATCTTAAAAAAAAAAAAAAAAAAAAAAACAGCTCCTGGATTCATTGATTTATTGAAGGGTTTTTTGTGTCTATCTCTCTTTAACTCTCATGAACCAACCTCTGCTAGCTTTAAACTTTTCTTCTTCAGTTTGCTCGCCTCTTTCAGCCTCATTGAATTGAAGAGAGTTCAAGATTAGGCTTTGCTTTACAGAATGTTGCGGCTGATTTGATCTTCTATCCAGACTACTGAAACTTTCCCCACTTCAGCAGTAAGGCTGTTTAACTTATTTATTACTTGTGTGTTCACTGGAGTTAACTTCTAATTTCCTTCAATGTTTTTTTTTTTTTTTTTCCTTTGCATTCACAACTTTGCTGCTTGAAACAAAAGGCCTAGCTTTCAGCCTGAAAACTCAAAGAAGACTGAGGAAGGCATGTCAAAACCCTGTCCTGGCCTTCACATGCCCTCTTCAATAAGTTTAACCATTTCTACCTTTCACAATTTTGACTTTAATTTTTAGACAGGGTTTTGCCCAGTTGATAAAGCTGGAGCACAATGGCATGAACAGGGCTCACTGCAGCCCTGACCTCCTGGGTTCACGTGGTCCTCCCAACTCAGTTTCCTGAGTAGCTGAGACCACAGGCGTGTGCCACCACACCCATTTAATTTGGTTTATGTATGTATTTATTTATTTATTTATTTATTTATTTATTGTAGAGACAGGACCTCAGGTAGGTTTCCCAGCCTGGTCTTGAACTCCTGGGCTCAAGCAATCCTGCTGCCTTGGCCTTCCAAAGTGCTGGGATTCATCATAAGCCACCACACCCAGCACATTTCTAGCTTTTGATGTAACGTATGAGACGTAACTCTTTCTGTCACTGGAACACTTACAGGCCATTGTAGGGTGATTAATTGACCTAATATCAACATTGTTATGTCTCAGGTAATAGAGAGGCCTGAGGAGAGGGAGAGGGACAGAGGAATGATTTGTTAGTGGAGCAGTCGGACACATTCAACATTTATCAATTAAGTTTGCCATCTTTAAAGTGCATAGTTTGTGGCACCCCAAAACAATTCCAATAGTAATATCAGAGATCACTGATCACAGATGACTAAAATAGATATAATATTAATAAATATGCCTGAAATATTACAATAATCATCCAATGTGACACAAAGACATAAAGTGAGCACATGCTGTTGAAAATGGCACTGATAGACTTGATCCAATGCAGGGTTGCCACAAACCTTCAATTTCTGAAAAATGCCATATCCATAAAGTGCAATAAAGCAAAGTGTAATAAAACAAGTTATTTCTACATTCATTTATTTTCTTGGTGTGAATATGAATAGGCTATCATTTTCAACACTTTTGTATTTATTATTTGCAAAAATATAGACTCTTCATGTCCAGAAAAAAATTACAAAATATAAAGATGAAAAGTGATATAACATCTGCTATGGGCCAAGCACTGCTCCAACCATTTTAAATATAATAATTCATTTAATCAATACCTGAAATAGGTAGTCATTTCCTCTCTTGTAACTATGTGGAACCTGAGGCATGCAGAGACTAAGTAAGCTAATAACCGAGAGCAACAGCAGGCAAGTCTATGTTTTTGACTACCATGTATTTGCTTGAAATTAATAGAATGTTAATAAGTAATCAAATGAAATTCATATTTTATATAAAATAAAATGAATTACCATTTTATTGACACTGATAAATATGTGTATGTATATATCTATCTTTAAAATTATATCTTCAATAGTAAATATTAAAACCCAATATTTTTTTACAAGTTATCTTCCAATTATTTGGTCAAATACTGATTTTTTAAAAAATTGCATGCATAAACTTATCTTCCTAAATATTTCTAGAATATGTAAGTATTTATTCTTGAAGTCTATCAAAACATCTCTTTTGATGATTCAAACAATAACTTTATAGAGTGATTACATACAGTATAGAGTTGTGCTTAATTTGGCTTAATTAAAACAATGCTAGTTTTCACATTTCTGATGAGCAGTCTCATGCGTTAGAAGTATCAAAAGAAGCTTCAAATTATAATTAACCAATTTCTATAGTCTTTATGTTGGTCTGTGAATTAAGTTTTTCTTTGCTCCATCATTCACAAGTGAAAAAATATTTCATTGTCAATACTTGCACACAGTGATTTTTCTGTAGTATCTTTTAGCCATTATCTGCATCTGTGTATAGGCACATATGATAAAAGAAGGCATGGGTTATTAAAGTCTCTTCTGATAGCATTTCTATCTTGAACTTTTCACAACCAAGAGAGAATCTCTCAATAGTGTAAAGACTATGTTTCTGAATATGAAATTATTTCAGAGTGGTTTGAGCTGAAAATAAAATACAATGAGCAAAAGCATACATTGTTGGAAACCAATGTTTCTCACAATTCAGTGAAAACAATTTGATGAATATAAATTGTCTTTTGATAATTCAAATTACTGAGCTTTACTACAGACATTCGAAGTCATAGGACCATGAATCTTCAAGGATACCTTACAAGGATACCAGGTAATTCTGATACAAGTTGTCCAGGAACTATGTTTCAAGAACACTTCACCTGACTCATATCTCTCAGTATATGTAACTCCCTAGTTCCTGATTTTAATGATGCCCATATATATTGTACAGACTACGGTAAGTGTTAGATATTCCTTGATGCTTGAAATTAAGCCTATAACTGATTTTACCATTCCCTCACTCTTGATGGAATTTAGTGGAACATTATACTATGTGCTTAGTCTGACAAGGACAAAGTGGCAAAACTACGAGCCAAACAATTACCAAGTTATCGTAATGATCAATTCAGGGATCACAAGTCTTTATGTCCCCTTACTGCAAAATAACTGATTTCTGACTTCTCTTTCTGGTGTGCACTCTGGTGGCCATTTCTGGTAGCATTGATGAAAACCCAGCTTCTCCACCTGCAAATACAGTAGCAGCATGATATTCTCACTGTAACAAATGTCTCTTGTAAGTAAAAGTAATTAATCTTCTAAATGGCATGTGTTTTTGATTATTGCAATTGTAGCTGTTGTTGCCAGTATTATATTTATTTGTATTTGATAGGCCCAAAAGAAGAAAAATTTACCTTTTGTTCCAGAGAGGAAGGAATCAATAAAAATCTGAGATCCATTGAGTCTAAAATAGATAAATCTCCATTGTGAGCTTTCTAAAGAGGTTGCCAAATTGCCATCACATTGCCTATTTGTGAGAAATATTGTTCAAGTTTGCTGGAAATTAGCAAAAGCAATTTAATATAAATGAAAGAAAAGTAGGAGAAGTACATTTACTAGATTTTACTATTTTCAGAAATTATTTTTGGTGGGCAGCTCTTATTTAATTCAGAATTGTTCCATAGAAAAGAAACATAACTCATGTACATGAATTTGGAAAAACAAATTTTCTGTCTGTAACAAATACAAAAATTTAGAATTAGAAACATTGAATTGTAACTAAAAAGGCTCTTCGATTCTCCTCTTCCTCTTACTCATCATTGTAATGAAAAGGTAAGCCTAAATATCTCTAACTTAATTTGAGCAACTCTATGTATGTATGTACATAGGTAGGTAGGTATGCATTTATCTATCTATCTATCTATCTATCTATCTATCTATCTATCTATCATCTATCTATCTATCTATCTAATCTATCATGTTTGCTTTTTCCAGTAAACATAATGAAGAAGAGCTCAATTTGTTCCTGGATGTCATAGAATATTTTTCTATTTTGGAAAGGAGTTAGACCTCTATAAGTCCCTTGTAACATCAACATTCTTTGGGTTAATGACCCTTCTCCATTCATGATCATACATCATTTGGGTCTTGCAAGAGTGTCAGTTAAACAGAGTGTATCAGTTAAGCACAATTAAGCTCAATAGAGCTTCCATAATTTCCAATTTCCTGCTTACCATCCAGAAATAAATATGATCAGAAATAACAGTGTCTCTCTCTCTCTGTCTCTTTTTTTCTCTCTCTCTGTCTCTTTTTTTCTCTCTCTCTTCCTTTTGCTTTAAAAGTTTATATATATTATGCATTTTACTAACAAAATCTTTACCTACCAAATATTTTTGTAACAAAATCTTAAAAAATTCAGATAAAGTTAAATGTATACTTGAAGAAGATACCTCCAGCCACCTCTCCCGTTCACCTTCACCCTTCTCTTCAGGATTTTTATTAACATTAACAACAAAGGTATTCTCATTATTCAGAGTCTTTTACACCTCATAGCTAGAGATTGTCTTGGGATAAAATTATCTGTTGCAAAGCATATAGCCTATACTAAGTGTTAATCTTGTTTTCCCTAGTAAACAGGTTACTTTCAATAAAGTGAAATACTAAAGTTGAGTTACATCTGACATAAAATTTCTATAGAAAATGCACATTCTCTGAAGGATATTTTATTAATACTGTATGCTCATCATCAAAATCTGGGTTTGCCTTTGTTAGATTCATGTGTAAAGTTATGTAGGCAGAGGAAAGAGTGATATATACTCCTATACTGAAATATATCAGTTTTCGAAGAATATGAGATATTGAAAATTGTGGTGTATTTGTGAATTAGAATTTTTGATTTTTGGTAATTTTCTGAGAGTGGGGAGTAGAGTAGTGAGTTCTAATTTGCATTTAAATAGCTCACCAAAAATAAGGTCACCTGATTCAAATTTATTTTCATTCAGTTCTATTATAAAACCTGACAGATCAGACCTAAATATTTACAGCTGTTATGATATTTAGAAAGCCACAAGTATTTTAAATGTTTGTAAAATTGCTATGCATCCTATCCCATACACATGTTAGTTTCAAAGGTAAAATAGTGATCTTATTTTTTTACACAATTGAGGTGAATATTTAATTATTGAATTGGTCCAAAAATAGATGGTTGAGTAGAACTGAGAATGACCTTCATGCAATCATAATGACTTAAGTGTAGTCTCAAGAAGGAAAAAACAAGAAAAATTAAAAAGAAAAATCATTTATTAAAGAGTTACAATTTAATTAATATCATTTATTTTACCTGAGGAAATTTTGTTGATGGTTGGAATGCTTGTATAATCTAGAGAGCCTCAAAGAATAGTATCTCTGTTACTATTAGAGGGAAAGACCGCTCAGTTGACAAAATATTTCGTTTTGTATATCTCTATGAAACAGATCCACATACATCAGACTATGGTGACTAGAGGGTAATTGGTATTAAGGTTACACACAACCTTGATTGTGGTGATGGTATCATGAGTATTTGCATATGTTCAAGCTCATCGAGATGTGTACATTAAATGTGTAAAATTGCTGGAAATCTGGGGAAAAATATTTTCTAGTTTGTTTCCCTTGTTCTGATTTTATGGTTATCAAACAGGTCTTAGTGACTTTTTACTTACCCTTCAAGACAGAATAAGCTGAATAGAGACACAAATTGCCTAGTTTAGCTTTCATTTATATTTCTCACCCTAACTTAATAATCCACCTTCCAATTTGTGCATTCACATATTGTATGTCTGGTACATGAGTCAGTTCCCTTAAACTTATTAAACCCTGAGCCCATTGAATTTATAAATTTCTATGTCTGCTTTGAATGACTCAAACTAAAATTACCACATCCTGATCAGTGTCTGAGTGGCCAGCTGGTTTCTTTTTTAAGATCTTCATGAATTTCTCTCTAATTTTTACATAAGGCAGGTATGGAAATAAAAGGTCAGTGATTTGTTATGTCAGTACTATCTAAGAGTCTTGGCTCGACACAAATATATAGATTAATATCAGAAGGAATTTGGGCCAGAGAATAGCCAGATCACAGGGTTCAAAGAAATAATTGGTAAAAGGAGTTAAGAGCAGTTAGAAATCAGGGAAATATGTAGATACTGATAACAGGAAAAAAGAAAGTGAGCAAAAAGTAGATAAAACATCAGAGGTTAGGGAAAAAGTTATGGGCTGTAAGTCTAAAAGACTCCATCCTCGACAGAAGAAAGGAGAATGCTTATATTGAGTTAGAAAGTTAGATCTGAATCAAGAGTGATAGTCACCACACTAAATTTAGCAAAAATATGACTGGAAGAGGAGTTAGAGTGGGTAGTTTCCAGGGTAAGAGTTTCTTAGAAAGATGGCGTGTAAGTATTGGGGTTAAGCATAATATTTGTCTAAAAAGTGAGGGATGATAGCATCCACATATATTATTCATTTATTGCCATATTTTCCCTGTAGAAACCACTCATTCATTGATTGTACTGTGATGAGTACCTCCAAACCTCAATGTAGTTTAAGAGGGAAGAGATAAAGTGCAAACTCAGTGTTTTTCCTACTTGTGTAAGTTACAAATAGAAAAAATAGTTTGACCAAGAGCTAGAAATTAAAATCATCGCAAGATTAGAGATGAAAAGATAAAGAAAAACAAAAACTCAATGACATATCTGTCAAAAAATGAGCATTGTGATCTACTGTGATATGCTTAATCTTTAAATTGCAGTATTCTTTAATCTAAAGTAATCTAGCTTTTCATAATTACGACCTTCAAAATTTACAGCTAGTTGAAACTTATTAATTTGTTTATTTATTTGATTATATTTTAAAGTCAAGGTGTTAATCTCTATGATAGAGATTAAGGATATCAATACAGAGAAAAATAATTAGAGATTGTTGAATGTCAAATTTTTTACAAGACTTTAGGATTTGGTATTGAGGCATAAAAATAAATCAATGAGAACTTGAATCTGCAGTTTTTCCTCCATCATTATTCTAGCTAGCATAGTGATTATTTTGAAATCTTATCATTTTATAAATAAATACATGAATTAAATGAACTCTCATATTTAAAAAGAAAAAGTGTTTTACATGTCATCCAAGGCAATAGTCTACACTCAATACTATCCTCTTCCTTCTCTAGACAGGCAATATCAAATATTCCCTGTATGACTCAACAGTTATTTCCTTTTCTCCCCATTGCTTTCTTTCACCTTTCCTTCAGCAAATATTTATTTTCTCTGTGAAGCGTGCTTAGTGCTGAGGACATAAATATAAATATCATACGGTTGCCATCATCAGGGATCTTAGGGCCTTACTGTAAGGGAAGATATACATACATATTGTAATAGTTACAAGAAAGAATGGGACAAAACTAAGAGAGTTAGTCATTCTACTTGGAGACTCCAGCAGAGGCCACAGCTTAGATGAGCTTATAAGTATGCTAAATATAAAATAGGAGATGACTTTTTTTTTTTTTGGAGCAGACAAGAAAGCAGACAAAGGGCAAAGAAACAGGTGTGAGAGAGGATGTGTTCATTGAACAACAAATAATTGGTTTTCCTGAGAACAGAAGATTCCCAGAAGTATCCGAGAGATGAAGCTGGAAGTAAGCAGAAGCGTATGAAGGAGAGATCCATATATTCCCTGAGAATCTCATTTTACCCCTTACACCTTGCAGATTCAGTGACAAGTGTTAGGCATAGACATGTCATCATCATGCTGTCAATGCTTAAAGGCTAATTTGGAGGGCCTAATTAAGGAAATCTGAGATCAGGGTCATATTTTCACAATTCAGGGAAAAGATGATATGGCTTGACCCAAAGCAGGCTTTGTAGCTTCCTATTTACCAATTCAAACTTGATTTGAACCTTTGAATTAATATGAGTTACTGCTATTTTTGGTTAATTCAATTCATTGACATCTAAATACATGCAGATTAAATAAGGGAAGAGTCAAGCTACAAGAGCTGAGGGCCACTTCAATGTAACTTCTGTTGATATTGTATTTTGATTTTCCCAGCCATAGATTTCCTCTGTCTTTTCATTATTAATCCCCTCTATGCCCCTGTATTCTGCCTTTATTTTTAATAACATAGGATTTTCTTCAACATATTTATATAAACAAGAAAACAAGGAAAAACATATCTTAAACTGAATTAATATTTCTTCTTTTTAAAAAACTGAGCATAAAGAGATTTGACAATTGCATTCATTCATGCACTAACCCCCGCAAAAGAAGATATAGACTGTTTCCACAACTCTAAATAATTATTTTGTACCTCTTTTCAGTCAATCCTCTGAAAAGACAATTACATTCTGATTTTTCTAATATAGATTATTTTTGCCTACAGTTAGACCATCTATAAACTGAATCAGATGTGTATATTCTTTTGTATTTGACTTCTTGCATTCAAAAATGTTTTAGAAACTCATCCATATTTTCGCATGCACCAGTAAACACTCTCTTTTCTTGTTCAGTGGTATTCCATTGTATAATTATATCACAATGTGCTTGTCCTTTTTTCTGATAATGGCCACTTGAGTTAAGCTCTAAGATGTTATAAATGAAGCACTTTGGGACATTGCTGTACAAAGATGATATAAACATATTTTCATTTTATTTCTCTTGGATAAATTCCTTACATTGAAATTGCAGAAATAAAAGATGAATGTATGTCTAAATGCCAGAGAGTTCCCCAAAGTGATTGAAGCATTGTACACTACCATCAAAAATATATGAGAATTCCATTTTTTTCATATTCTTTCCATCATTTGTATTGGCATTTTTTTTTTCTTTTTAGACATTTTAATGGGTATCAAATAGTACCACATTGTAGTTTTTACTTCCCTGAAAACTAATAATGGAACCTTTTTATTGTTAATTCTTATATGTTGCATATTTTAATTGAATTATTTGACTTTTATATTTAGGATACAATTTCTAAATGGATATATGAATTGCAAACATTTGTTCTCATCTGTGTCTTGCCTGTTAATATTCTTTACAGTGTTTTTTTAGAAAACAACCATATATAATTTTGCTGAACTTTAATGTATGCTTTTTCTTAATAACTCATGCTTTTGTAACCTAAAAATGTTGCTACCTCCTAGCTAGAATTTGTATTCTATTAAACATTTAAAAGTCATTGATTCTTTCTCCTACTTTATCTAGTCTATTTTTAAATAAATTAAATATATTCTTCATTTCTGACATTATATTGTTTTATTTCAGACATTTCTATTTAGTTTCTTTTTAGAATTTTCATTTCTTTGCTGAGAGTATTTTGGCTTTCGCAAATATTGGTCATCTTTTCCACTAGATCCCTTCATGTATTTTTTATAGTTTAAGGCAGGGGTGTCCAATCTTCTAGCTTCCCTGAGCTGCATTGCAAGAACTGTCTTGGGCCACATGTAAAATACACTAACTATAGCTGATGAGCTATTAAAAAAAATAGAATTGCAAAAGAAATTCCATAATGTTTTAAGAAAGTTTACGAATTTGTGTTGAGTTGCATTCAAAGCTGTCCTGGGGCACATGTGGCCTGCAGACTGTGGGTTGAATGAGCTTGATTTAAGGTTTTTCATTTATCTTTCTAGGTTATATTCTCTAGTTCCATTGAGTTACTTTTTAGTGAATGCTAAACATTGATGCCGTTTTTTTTTTTTTTTTTTTTTTTTTTTTTTTTTTTTTTTTTTTTTTACCAGACTCCCATGGTAGAGGAGAACTATTAATCTAATCTATCGTTGAGCTGGATCTTGGCTTTTTGACAACTATTTAGAAATGATTACCAGTGATAGTAAATGTTTCGAGGACACTATTAAGAGCTTCTCTTCGATAAGGCTTGGGATCTGAGTACAAGCTGGATTACAGAAATCTCTATATGCTTTATAGTTCACTCGCAGCATCCTAAATCAGGAGAGAACTAGGCTTTCCAGCAAGACAGCCAGTTTTGATGGTCACCAGAATGTTCTCCCTGTTCTCCAGTTCAGCCCTGATTTTTTTGTTGTGCTCTTTTGCACCAGGCTGTTGGAAGAATGTCGCTGGGTACTTGGGTAAAGCCAAGGGTCCATTTCAGGGATGTCTGTCAGCATTCCTAGTCTGCCTTGACTTTTAGCCCACTATCCTCAGGATCTCTGTTAACACCAGCAGGAAAAAGTGGGCAGATTGGGTTCAGATTCACACTGTGAGGAGAGGTCGTTAGTATCCTAATTCACTAGCACCCCAACACATGAATGTAAAATGTTTGTTAAAATTAGATTGCTCTCTCCTTAAACCCCTCTATAGTACTTTTCTTTTCTGTTCACCTCTCCGGCAAAAGTGGAGAGATACACTAGGTTCTTCTGTCTTAGAAAGAGGTTGTCACTTTCTTAAATTTCATTTATTTATGTTTCCTTGCATTGATTCCTATTTGATTTTAAACATAATTTAGAAATAATGACGATGATGTTGAGATTTACTCACTTTGTTCTAATTGTTAGTAGAAATGATGGTCTGTTAAAACTTTCTACATCCTAACCACAAGCCAAAGCCTGTTTTCTTTCATACCTGTATATTAAAAACCAATAAATAACTCTGTAGTGAATGTTAAGGAATAATTTGTTTCACAATTAACAAATATATACATTCATGTAGTTGACTGAAGAAAACCTGTTACCTATAATCTATAGCAGATGTGTATAAATGCCAGAGTAATGCATCATTATTTCCATAAGAACAAATCTTCACATTTTCTGTTTTCTTAAGAACAAGAACAATTTTCAAGGTGAAATTATGCATGTTATATAGCATTACATTGCAGCCAAAGACGCTGTGTACCTGTCAGTTGCCCTGCTAATACCTTCCGAAAAGCTGCCTGTAACAACATTTATTTTGTTTTACAAAAGGAAAAGACAAGCAGCAAAGAAAACATAACACTAGTGTCACATTAGTGTAGGGTTTGCCATGCTCTTTCAAAAAGAGTATTTTATTTTCTAGTTAGAGACAACAAAGGGCACATATGATTGTTTTAATTTCACTGTGGAGAAAGTATGGCCTGGTCAGGTTACAGTACTTTCTCAAGGTCATAGCTAGCAGAAGGAGGTATAATAACAGGAATTTAAATAGTCCTAATTAACTCTTCTGAGACAGCCAAGTGAAGAATAAATGAAGGGAATCTGCAATGTTTAATAACTCTAAACATGATTTGTGTGTTTCAAAGGACTTCGTTTATTAAAACAAGTGAAAATATTTCTGTTATTGATTTATATTTGGCTCTCAATCAGTAAACTTGTCTGATGGCTTTAATAGAAGAGTTATAAGTAATTACCTAATGTGTTAGGAAAAGATAAATGGAAAAAAAAATATGACTTCCTTTTCCTATATATCTATGGATTTTAACAATGAGAGCTATTTCATCTCTGTCTACTAATTGAACCCCACCCCAGAAGACAAGAGGAATAATTAAACAGAATAACAATAACAACAAAAAAAACCTGTCAATACTACTACTCTGAATTTGAGAATTTTGAGTCATTTGAATGTTTGGGAGGCATGCCTAAAATACATAATTATTTTGTTTTTAGTAAATAGATTTATTGTTATTTGAATTTATGCTCTAGATGTTTATTGTACTTTAGAAAGAGTGTATATGAATTATAAAATACTACTTTGTTCATAACTCTGTTTAGAAACTATATCATCACATTTTCACATTTCTGTCATTAACTAAAGGATCAGACTACCGATCAGAGATTACAAGAAATTGAAAAAGGCCTAATCTCCTAGTAATACACTCAAACTATAGGTGTGTGAGTATCACTAAAATAACTAATAAATGACTATTACTTTCAAATAACATTTTTATAATGCATATGTACTAAGTTTATTTGAGATCGTTTTGTAAGGAGGTGATTTTATTATTATCCTGGTTTTATAGAAGAGAAAACTGAGATACAGTATATAAAATGAGTATCACTTTCATACAACTTGTAAGTTGGAAATTCAAGACTACTCCCATTTTTCTGATCCTAATTCTTGTTTCCCTAAAGAGATTTTACAAAAGGTAATACTACCTTTTGTTCATTGTGCTACTTAGACCACTTAATTTGCATACCATCCCTCTTCTAAACAAACTTTTTGGCAGTAAAATAACTACTTGGAATGTAGTTAGAGCATACCCTAGTTTATAGTAGTGCAAGTTGAAAAATACCTGAGAATATATATATTTTTTAATATCAATTCTGATATCCTAGAAACTCTGATTTAATTTAGTTGTGTTGTCTTGATTGCAGGCATTTTTAAAGCTCTGAAGGTTTGTTAACTTCAAGGAGTAGAGAGAGATGAGAACTATGGTTTAGGAGCCAGAAGTTAGTATCAAGTTTATTTATTTGTTGACTCTTTCTATCTATACGCAGTAATAGCTCCACTCACATAACTAGTCCTACCTCAATAACCACTTCATTTCCATGTGTGAAAAAGTGATAAATTACATATTATTTAATATGGGGACTTATTTTCATGATTAAGTACTTACGTTATTTCTCATTGTTTTGGAAGTGTTTAAAGAGCAATTCCTTCTTTGATTTCAAGGGAGATATATTTCTGTTTTGGTTTATTCTTATTCTTGTGCTTGCTAATACTTTGGGCTGTAGACTTTGTAGTTCATGTATGTGAAGAGAAAGAAAATGATGAAAAAAAAAAATATTTCTAGGGGAATTAGGAAGGTCTAGATATTAAGTTATGAGGAAGGAAATGTTGTGGCCTAAGCCAAGGGAGCCTGAAAGATTTAAGTGAGATATCTGAAAGACTTACTTACAAGTCTCATTGTTTGGAAAATTTAGTAACACTGGAGGCTAATGAGATATTACGGTAAGGATTACAGAATAGTTGTCTAGACATTGCTCAGCTTTCCCTGGAGAGACTACCCTATCTCTTGTCCACAGCTATATCGTCAGAGGCCTTCGAACCAGAGCGACTCCATATTGAGTGAGGGCTGGGAAAATGAGGCTGAGACTTGCCAGGCTGCATTTTCAGAAAGTTAGGCATTCCTAGCCTCTGTATGTTTGCAGTTAAGGAAGCAAATTAATAACGGTTACTAAACAAACCCAGTCTTGGGAGTGTGCAGGTATCCCAATATTTGGAGAAGAAAGGCATTCCTAATTTTGCTTTAAAGATAATAATATTGATTCTTGCAAAATATAGTAATTAAAAAAATAAGCCTTTATCACAAACCCATGTAGCAGAACTCATCTCCCCACATATACAAGCATTGTACCCAGGGTGGGTGTGTTCCTCCTCTTACTTTCAGAAACATCCTACTCTGTCTATGGAGTAGCTGTCTTTTCACCACTTTACTTTCTTAATAAACCTGATTTTGCTTTGCACTGTGGACTTGCCCTGAATTATTTCTTGCGTGAGATTGAAGAACTCTCTAGGGATCTAGATTGGGACCCCTTTCCTGTAACAATATTAGTTGATTTCCTTTTCTGCCTCATACAGTAAATTTACTTTTTATAATATCTAGTCCTTTCACTATTGATTCAAAATATAAAATGTACTGTCTTATTAAATATTACTGCAGTTCTGAAACATACACATTTTGTGGCCATTTTTTGGATAAGTAATCTAACTTGCTTAGACAGATAAAATAGCTTTAAAAGGTTATGCCAATTTCATTGCGGATTCATTGACTCTGAAGTTCACTATCATTCAAACATATTAACCTTACAAAGTTGTTTAAATTTTACTTATATTTTTAATAATTAATTTGTTATTCTACAATAGTAGAAAGCTTCCTCTTATTTTCAAACTTTTATTTTAGGTTCAAAGCATACATTTCCAGATTTGTTACATGAATAAATTGTGTGTTGTGGAGGTTTGGTGTACAGATTATTTTGCCACCCAGGTAATAAGCATAGTACCTGAGAGGTAGTTTTTCAGTATCCATTCTCTTCCTAACCTGAACCCTCAAGTAGGTCCTGGTGTCTACTCTTCCCTTCTCTGCATCCATGTCTAATCAATTTTTAGCTCCCACTTATAAGTGAGAATATGTAGTATTTGGTTTTCTGTTCCTGTGTTAATTTAATTAGGATAATGGCCTTCAGCTCCATCCATGTTGCTGTAAAGGACATGATTTTGTTCTTTTTTATGACTGCATAGTATTCTGTCTTGTATATATATGAGATTTTCTTTATGTGGTCTACCACTGATGGGCATCTAGATCTAGATTGATGGCATGTCTTTCCTGTTGTGAATGGTACTGTGATGAACATATACGAGCATCCATCTTTAGGGTAGAATGATTATTTTCCTTTGGGTATATACTCAATAATGAGACTGCTCAGTTGAATAATAGTCCTATATTATGTTCTTTTAAAAATCTCCAGACTGATTTTCACAGTGGCTGAAGTAATTTACATTCCTACCCGCAAGTTTCGTGTTTCCTTTCCTCTGCAACCTTACTGGCATCTGTTATTTTTTCACTTTCTAGTAGTAACTATTCTGACTAGTGTGAGATGGTATTTCATTGTGGTTTTAATTTGCATTTCCTTAATGACTAGTGATATTAAGCATTTTTTTCATATGCTTATTGACCACATGTATGTGCTCTGAGAAATGTCTTTTCGTGTCCTTTGCTGATGTTGTAATGAGGCTATTTGTTTTTTTTGTCTGTTAATTTGCTTAAATTCCTTACAGATTCTGGATGTTATAACTTTGTCAGATGCAGAGTTTGCAAATGTTTTCTTCTATTCAGTAGGTTTTCTGTTTACTCTGTTAAAAGTTTCTTTTGCTGTGTAGAAGCTCTTAAGTTTCACTTGTCAAATTTTGGTTTTTTTGCAATTGCTTTTGGAGCCTTCCTTATGAAGTCTTTGCCAGAGCCTATGTCCAAAATGGTAGTTCCTAGATTTTCTTCTAGAACATTTACAATTGTAGGCTTTATTTTTAAGTCTTTAATCCATCTTGAGTTGATTTGTGTATATGGTGAAATGTAGGAGTCTAGTTTCAATCTTCTGCCTATGGCCAGCCTGTTATCCCAGCACCATTTATTTAATAGGGAGTCCTTTCTGCATTGCTTGTTATTGCCAGTTTTGTCTGGGTTCTTGTTATTGGCAATTTTTCTGGGTTTTCTAACCTGTTCCGTTGGTCTATGTGCCTGTTTTTATATCATGCTTTTTAGTTACTGTAGCCTTGTATTATAATTGAAGTCAGGAATATGATGCCTCCAGCTTTGTTCTTTTTGCTTAGGATTGCCTTGGCTATCTGGAATCTTTTTTGGTTCCAAATAAATTTTAGGATAGTTTCATATAGCTGTAAAAAAATGTCATTGGTAATTTGATAAGAATAGCACTATATCTATACATTGCTTTGGGCAGTATTACCATTTTAACAATATTGATTCTTCCTATCTATGGACATTGAATGTTTTTCCATTTGTTTGGGTTATCTTTGATTTCTTTCAGAAGTATTTTGTAATTCTTGTCGTAGAGGCCTTTCACCTCCTTGGTTAGATATATTTTTAGATGTTTTATTCTTTTTGTGGCTATTGTGAATGGGATTGTGTTCTTGATTTGACTCTCAGTTTGAAGGTTATGATGTAAAGAAATGCTACTAATTTTGAACACTCACTTTGTATCCTGAAACTTTGCTTAAGTTATTAGATCTAGAAACTTTTAAAAGTGCATTCATGGAACAATATTTTGTGGGATGTTAATTAATCTTTTGGGATGATTCTTTGGTTGTGTTAGAAATTCCCAATGCCTATAGCAGAGCTGTAAAATATTCCACAGTAAAAGGTTTTAATTTTGTTTTAGCTTTACAGAATATTCAGTCACATTTGTAAAAAATAGTTTGGAAGCTTCCCTCAGGGGGAAAAAACATTTTTCTTTAGTCTTACCGTTCCTTAACAAATATGTTAGCCAAGTCTACTTCTGCAAGAGACAGTCTATCTAGTTTCTGATAGTACCTGGTGTTATAGTCCATCCAGCCTCCTCCCTTGTGATTAGATCAACATGGTAACTCCATAATAACTTTATTAGTGTTATTGATATCCATTTGACTCCTGTCATCTTCTTTTACCTGTAACTCCTCCTACCCATGGAGAGCCTTGAGATTCTCAATTTACTGACTTTTATTTGATTCTTTCTATGCTTTATGTGATTGGTGAGCATTTATTTATTTATTACTTACCACTATCCCAGATACTTTGAAATACTTGTGAGCTTAAAAAGTTAAAAACGTAAGGTTTATTCTATACAAAATAAAGGAGGTATAGTGGAAAAATAGATCCATTAAAAGACAAGAATGTAAAACAAGGCCAATTAAAACAGAGATTCAGTGAAGGCTTTGCAGATGAGGTAATTACTCAAACTGAAACTGACATATAAATTAAAATGCCAAGTTATAGGTTTGAGGAATATGGGTGAAGGAAAGAGAACAGAAAAGATAGATGAGAGAAAGAGATAAAGAAAAAGGTCAAGAGAAGGAAGGAGATTTTACTGTAATATAAATAAGTGGAATGTGGAAATATATGATATTTCAACATAAATATAGGAGTAATAGAAAGCAAGGGATAATAAGTAATCTTGTTGTGTTATAAAGTGGACCTCTGAGATTTCTGTCTTTCTTGTATCTGTTCTTTTTATGTGTGTGATAACATCACCCACCTATCTTTTAGAAAATTTCTCCTCCCCTTTGTTACATCTACTAATTATGGAAGACCCTTCTACCCAGAAAACTTAAATCATGACAAACTATTTCCGTCTCAGTTATAAAGCAAAACATATATTATTTTCCTTCAATAATTTTGAAATATAAAGACATTATATCAGAGCTAAGTATAGCAATGATCTCTGGCACACAGTAAAAGCCTGGAAGAATGGTGACAAAAATATTGTTAACACGTTTTTTCCTTTCTATCATCATCATTATAATAATAAAACATAACAATAAAATCAATTAGTATTATTACTGGCACTAAATTGAATTTGTATTAGATTTATGTAACTTGGAATTAATGGTATCCAGAAAAACTCACCACACAAGGTCATAGTATTAAGAGATGGGGCTCATAGGAGGTATTTACGTAAAGGAGTGAGCCATCACAAATAGGATTACTGCCTTTTTAAAAGAGGCCCCGGCCGGGCGCGGTGGCTCACACCTGTAATCCCAGCACTTTGGGAGGCTGAGGCGGGCGGATCACAAGGTCAGGAGATTGAGACCATCCTGGCTAACACGGTGAAATCTCGTCTCCACTAAAAATACAAAAAATTAGCTGGGTGTGGTGGTGGGCGCCTGTAGTCCCAGCTGCTCAGGAG
The DNA here is from genome assembly GCF_003255815.1 of Theropithecus gelada. Classification (NCBI taxonomy): domain Eukaryota; kingdom Metazoa; phylum Chordata; class Mammalia; order Primates; family Cercopithecidae; genus Theropithecus; species Theropithecus gelada. The sequence goes on along the minus strand of NC_037671.1, from coordinate 65,466,850 downwards.
GCTGAGGCAGGAGAATGGCGGGAACCCGGGAGGCGGAGCTTTACAGTGAGCCGAGATTGCGCCACTGCACTCCAGCCTGGGCGACAGAGCGAGACTCCATCTCAAAAAACAAAACAAAAAAGCCCCAAAGAGTTCCCTGTTTCTTCTGGCGTGAGGACACAGTAAGAAGATAGTCATCTATGAACCAGAAAGTGAGCCCTCACCAGGCAGAGACTGCCAGCACCTTATTCTTGGATTTCTCAGCCTCCAGGGAGGTAAGAAATATATATGTTTTATGTTTATAAGCCACCCAGTCTATGACATTTTGTCAAAGCAGCCTTAATGAACCAAAACAATGGATTAGAGAGTAAAATTGTAAACCAGATCCCTAAGACCATCTGATGTGGAAGATGGCTTCACTATTGAGGATTATACATTGGGTATTCTAGTGACCCAGGATTGTCTTTGAAATTAAAACAAAAAACATGAATTCTATTTTTCTGATGCTGCCTTAGCCTAAAAAATATAATTGATACCTTTTCCCACGTACAACTTTTGCCCCTCAAGCTGCCAGACTCCAAGAATCCCACTCTTCTTAAAACAATACCCGATTTTTAAAATTATATTTCGGATTTGAACGTTTTCCTTAAAAAAAACTTCCTACCCAAATTTTAGAAGTCGAGAGACATTTAAAATTAGTCTATTTCCCCATTACACATTAGTAAATTATGGAAAACAATGCCTAAAAAATAATTGAAGAGAATTTTGAAATCAAATCATAAAGTGCCCCATAATGTCAATTTTCACTGTTTGCCCTCTTTACTAGATTCTATTTTTCCTCTCTAAATCTTGAATAGCCTTTAGAAATTTTCTCTTCACTCTCTATTCCACAATTTATTTACTTAAAATAGCTAATAAGGAAGTTTACACATTATTTAATTTGGTTGAGTGATTAATTCCTTGACTTTTTAAATCTCCTTTTAAAAAAAAGTTATTAAAACGAGCAGAAAGGATTGGACATACTATTTCTTGGGAACCTTCAGTCAATAATGATTATTTTTTCCAGTGAGGAAAGACTCAAGAGAGAAGGTGGCTACATGTTTTCTCCTTTTATAAGCTAAAATATTTGAACTATATATGATGAGGAATTGAGATTATTATTCTATTCCATCTTTAAAAATTCCATAGAAAGCTAGGAGAAGTTGTGAATATGTTTCTGGGGTTAGATAACAAATCATTACAAAGAAAGATGGTAAACTGAGGGTAAATATAACATTTTATGTATTTCCAAATTCCTGGTGCCTGGTGTTATGCACAGACAACATCTATTGTTCAATATAAATGTATTGAATTACCTTCATACAAATTCTAGACAAGAGTCTCATTACACATTATTTGTATTGTTCTAAGACTTCATAATATGAATAGAATTTCTGCACTAGTTATTTTAGTAGGTCTGTGCCTATTAACAATGATACCCAATTTAGTTTTCCATTAAATTGGTGACTCAAAGTTTGGTTTCCTCCCAGCTGTGCTTTCATTACATTATAATTTTACATTTCAATCCAGTTATCTTTGAATTTAATTTCTACTATACAACATTATAAAGCAGCATAGAACAATTTCATTTACAAATTAAAAAGCATCTTAAGGCGCCACGAAGATATGAAATTCTCAAAATGAGTAGAAAACATCTTTAATCAAATTGCAGATGATAGCAAATAATTTGTCCCAGTATCTTTTATACTTAAAACACTGTTATTTCTAAAATGAAACAAAATAAATTAAATGAATGGCCTAAGAAAAACTTAATGGAATAAATAAATTAAAAAAAAAATTCAAACCAAAAAACTATACTTATTAGATATTTTTATATTAACTATCAACTCAGAACTGACATGCTAGAATTATTTAAAAATGTATAATTCAAATAGACAATTAAACTAATTTCACGTTGACTTTGCTTTTATAAAAATATTTTCTGTGTTCTATGAAATTCTTCCAATTAACATTGAAGAGTACAAGAAAAAAACAGACTGACTCTATAAATTTCAGATAATTAGTATCGTCCAAAATGCTGTGGTATTATTTATTGATCTCAAATTATAGACTAGTAAATAAAAGATTAAGATCCTGTTTTCATTTTTATTTATATTTGGGTTTCATATCTATGCCTTCAAACTGTATAAAGATTTCTACTTATTAAAGTCGATTTTAGGAGTATCTTATATTCATAAAACTTTCACACACAAATCTGGTTTAATTATATTTATTCATATCTTATTCAACTAATGCTAAAAAGAGCCACAACAACAGACTAAAATCCTGCATATGCTAGAGCAGATCAATTATTCAGAATGTTGGTCTCCTTTATATAGGAGAAAACTGTATATAAAACTATAAAAGAAATTATAATTTGTAGACAAAAGTGAGGTAAAAGAAAAAACTTATTCTCATGGAATTTAATCAGCAATCAGAGCAAAAGGAGGCAACAGATCTCTGTGTAAAGTAAGTGACTTTCCAGAAATCATGAAGAAGAAGAGGAAATATGGGATTAGAGGATATTGTTTCTGCTACCCTATTAGGCTTACACATATAAAATTAGAACAGTGCTTCTTAGCATTTTATTATGATAATTCCTTTCTACTCTTAAAAATTTTAGAGGACCAGAAAAATTACTTCTTAATGTGGTTATATTTTTATCAACTAAAAATTGAAGAAATACTTAACTTTCTATAAAATTAAATAAATATAACTTATATTATATGAATATATAATAATATAAATGCAACATAAATATAAATTAAATACAAATAAAGAAAATTTAGCATATTTATATACTGATTTATTTAAAAATAAAAGTAAGTCCATTACATGCTTAAATACTGTTATATTTTATAAAAAATAATTTTTTTGGCTGAGTACAGTGACTCATGCCTGTAAGCCCAGAACTTTGGGAGGCCGAGGTGGGATGATCATCATTTCAGGAGTTTGAGACCAGCCTGGCCAACATGGTGAAATCCCATCTCTACTAAAAATACAAAAATTATCTGGGCGTGGTGGTGCACACTTGTAATCCCAGCTATTGGGGAGGCTGAGGCAGGAGAATGCCTTGAACCCAGGAGGTGGAGGTTGCAGTAAACTGAGATCATCCACGCAGCACTCCAGCTTGTGTGACAGAGCAAGACTCCATCTCAAAATATATATATATATATATATATTTTTTTTTTTTTTTAAATTAAAAAATAGTTTGGAAATGGAGGAGTGGTGTTTTGTAGTTTTCTAAATCTGTTTAATGTCTGTATTAGTAGAAAATAACTTTATTATTTTACCTGCTTTTTCAATTTTCTGTGCTATGTGGCATGAGTTAGACTCTGGGAAACTCTATCTTATATTTGTCAAAAATGACTGTAAAAGGCAAAAATAAAGTATCAATATTATAATAAAAATAGTTTTTATCTATGTACCAAGGAACGCATATAAAAGGAACCCCTAGGGGTCCCTGGAACACACTGAGAACTTAGATGATTGGTTTTCAACACTGATTGCCATGACAATTAGGAGTAAGCCTTGAAAAGATATAGATGCTCTAGACAATTCCTCAGAACAATTGATTTAATTGGTTTGCAGAAAGATCTGGACATAAGTAGTTGTGAAATCTCCAGGGAGTTTCTCATATGCAACTAGGATTAAGACTGATAAATTGTGTAATGAGACATGTCTTCATCTTAGTATTTTTGCATCTTTATAAATTTAGATAATCATCTATTTCCTCTTTAGGATTTTATTTTGTGGGATTATAGATATTTAAAATATACATTTTATTTAATATAAAATTAGATACTACTACAAACGTACTGGTGAAAGATTGTTCCAATGACACAGTTGTTCTCAGTGAATAAATAAGAAAAAAATACTTTTTACAGATATAGAAATGAATGATTTGCCAGTCAAATAAAAAATCTAAAGTTTGTTCAGCATGGCCAGAAAAAATAAGTCAGACGGAAGTACAGTTCTTTCTTGTGATTTAAATTATAAAGATGTTTCCATGGCAGAAAAAAAAAATGACAAGTAGCTGATAAAGACAATTGTGCGCTAGCATTTTCACTCACAGCAGAAAGAGGGAAGAAAATACATATTCAGTCCATGAGTCTTTGCTGTCTATTAGGGCCCATATTTTTGTAGATATATTCCAGCATGAGAGATAACATGTCTTTTGAATATAAGATGTAAGGTAGGTGCAGTAAAGCCATGATTTCTCTTTTCTAACATATACAATGATTAATTAATTATTCATAAGGTTTGTATACCTAAAAACTGAAGCATTATTATTAATCTGAATTTTCTATCATTATCAAAACACAGCATTTCTGACAATTAGTTTCTATTCCTTATTCAGACCCTGCCTCTCTGTAAAAGCAATTTTATTGACTCAGAACTCTTGTTCTCAAGGGCCTAAGAACATCGATGAATCTTAGTTGGTGGTGATCATTTTTTTCCTCCAGGGGACGTTTGTTATAAACAAAGGCATTTTCTTATGGGGGCGGGGAAGGCAGCTGCTAGTGCATCCAATATGTAAAAGTCAAGGATGCTGCTAAACCTCCTGTGATGCACAGGACATCACCTCCACTTTCAACAAATCCATTACCTGTCCCAAGATATCATTAGTGCAAAGGTTGAGAAGCTTGCATTAGATGATACACTGTACTAACAATTCTTGTCTTGTCAGAAGTTCCTTGTGGACATGTAAAACCACTAAGTAGTTTGATTCAATAATATAGTTCAGTTCCATTCATTTCCAAGTGAATATGATAATTTAAAAAGATTATTAGAAAATGCTTAGAGATTAACCCAGTAGCAGTGACTTTTGGGGAAACTGAATGATATATTAGAGGATCATTCAAAGAAATATTTTCTTATCATATTATTTTAAACTTTGAGCTTTACTTAACAATACATTTCTCTTCTTTCTATAGTACAGTTGAATACTTTTATGTTATTAACTATTTTATAATTATATTGCAAATAGCAAACCGTTCATAATAGAGTGTAGGAGATATGTAGCTCTTTGACTTTCAAGATGAATTTGACTATAACTGTCTTCTACATAAAAATAATAAATAGTATATTATATACTATGATTGGAGGGACACTCAGAAACATGCCTACAAGGAAACTATTATCCTTGCAGTCCTGTTCTAAAAGTTGTCATTCCATTATTTTTATCAAGTATTTAACGGACCAGGCTTCCAGAATTTCCATATAACGGCAAGTACTCCACAGAGAGAGAGAGAGAGAGAGAGAGAGAAAGAAGTGCAAATTTATTGTCATTTTATGATTGCTTAGATGGTCATCTACAAATGCCCTTGTGTAATGAGGAATAATTTTTCTAAATAAGTGCAAAGGAACTCTAGTAAGCTGGGTTAGGAAATGGAAGAGTAGAGACTTAGTGGACACTGATAAACACCCTTATCTACACTTATCTTTATTTCAAAAGCTAAACTATTTTCCCTTCAGATAATACATTATCTTTGAGTCAAAGGATCAAAATTGGTGTACAGAGGATTGCTATTTGTTGAAAAAAATCATACATGCAAAACTCATTTGAAATTGATCCAATTAAAACTGGCAGAAATACTGTATATGGCAGTACACTCGAAGCCCTATTGTACTATATATAGGAGACCAGCGATTAGCTGATTCAAGTAGTTAAAGGAAAGAACTATTAAAACTTAATAGGTATTGAAGTCATTTGAGATAATTAATTAAGGTAGCAAAACGTTAAAAATTGGTATATATTTTAGACATTGTATTTTTTAAGAGCATACAGTCATGTTCATTCGCTGTTCTTTTATGTAGTACCAAATCTTTCAGCTAGAGTAAAAATGAACCTGTAAGCTTTATGTCTTGAATAAAGTATACCCAAATGTATCATATACAGTTGTCATTCTCATTTTTAAAAGTGAAATCATAATTTAAAGACACTTAAGAAGCAACTTAGTACAGTATTTTTCTAAATTTTCTTCAGTGTTTTTTCTAATCATTCTTAGTTGTCTAACCCATACTTTGATATTGATGTATTGATATTGATGTTATTCACCTTATTGAAATGGATGACATCAATAAACTTGAAGACCTATATAACCGACACTTGACAAGTAAAACCTCAAGTAGTCATTGCAGGGTTAATGTATCTTAAAAAATGATTAGTTTGTATTATCTTGGCAAATGAGTTAAAAATGAGGGTAAATTATATCATTTATATACTGACTTTTAGAATATAGAGAACATTAATGGTTGGGCTATTATGGGTTTTTGTATACTATATATAATTTATGAGATGTACATCATTTTTACATATTTTTCCTTTTAAAATATATCAACAGTCTTGTATGCAATTTTGATCAATTTTTCGGTGTCACTTCCAAAACTTCATGATATTTCTTAACTTTGATACAGATGTATATTGAATATTATATATTTACAACATCTTTAAATAAACTAAAAATTAAACATTTGGCAGGCTGGATGGAGATAGAGACATGGGTCTGATTTTTGAGTGGGGATTCTATTGATCTGCAAAGAAGACTACACCCACAAGAAACAAAGACATGATAGTTACTCCACTTTTACCAGTAGTAGAAAACACAAGGTCAGACACAGTCTTCAAGCTTATCACTCAGCAAAAATGTCTGTTGCCTTACCTTCAGCCATCAGTTCATTTCTCATCTCTCCTACTTGGGTTATAAGAAAATCCTAGAGCCCACGAGAATGGTGAAGCGTCATGTCTGAATGTGCAGTGTTTGAAATGACAGCAAGTATCTTTCCGTCTTCAAAGTTGGGATGGAGTGGTTCAAGGCATCCACATATATGGACACTAAGAATGCCTATTTGAAAGAAAAACTGACATTTAATTATCCTTTTAGATGGTTATTAGGTGGCGGATTCTGGGGGTCTGTATTTGTGCTACCATCAAAATGAGGCTAATCCTTGTGAGAGAGTTGTTGGAGCAACTGACAAATTGTATAGGAGTTTGGAACCTAAGTGTAGAGAAAGGTAGTTTCTTCCTGAGTTGAATTTTTGGACATGAAAAAGCTTTTGTGGCAGCTTACAGCAGAGAAAAAATAGTGTGTCTGGAAAGAAGACTTGGCAACTCTATGCTCTAAAGCCCTTAGAAATTTCAGAAGATGACTTCAATATTTCCCTGTGATTTCATACAAGGAAATACATAAATCACATGGCTAGGTAATAATATGGAATAAATATAAATGCCCATATATTTTTTTGTTATTTCAATAGCTTTTGGGGTACAAGTGGTTTTTGATTACATGGATGAATTATATAGTGGTGAATTCTTAGATTTTAGTGTACCCATTAGAAACTGTTCCTTCCAGAAAAAGGGCTGAGGTTATGTGACATGCCTGGGATTCATGAAAGACTTCATTTGGCTGGCTTTTTCTGAGAATGTCCATATTAGGGGTTGCAGGTAAAATAATAATAATAATAATAATAATAATAATAATAATAATAATAAAATCCTTAACACAAATATCCTAAACAATCGTGTCAACCTTTAAATTGGCTAGTCATTTTGGAAGAGAACATTAGCTTCAAGTGGATCCAAGAAAAATACAGTGAAATCAAGAAGCACACCCTTCACCACCACAATTAGCAAGAGACTTTAAGAAAATTCCTGTCTCCCCCTTCTCATCCCTATTTCCAGTCACAGAGAAGCACGAAAAAGGGCTTGTGCCAGAGAAAGGCATAAGAATATATCATTAGATATTTCACCTGAATTGTATGGGACTAGACTTTTCATAAATAAAATCAATACAAAGTTATATGAATTGTCTAGCTTGCTTTGTAGTCATTGAAAAGGGTAATTTGATAGACCACAGCTAAAAGCAGCAATTGTTGGAAAACAATATCATATTTAAATTATTTTCCCACTGATTTGAGAGTGCTTAATAAACCAATTACTAATTCCAGAGTTAGAAGAAGGGACATATTTTAGTGGAAATACATTTATAAATTCACAGTTATTAGTGAGTATTTTTATCGTATGGTGACTTTAATTTCCCTCTGTAATATCATAACTATGAATACTTTGTTAATAAACACTTAGATAGCATAAACCTTTGTTATATTTTGGGTTGCTGTACCTGCCTGGATATTTCAGGTTACCATATTCATCGCTTTTCTCTTATTGAACCAAATTGTAGTTATAACTATTTACATTTTCATGACATTATTAGATTAAAATTTTAAAGGAACTACAGCTTTTGAAATTTTGATATTTTAGAGTGAGAAAATATTCTACCATATGGAATGAGTGGCGTTAAACGGATTATTTAAAATTAAGAAATGTGCTTCAGAATGGGTGCGATGGCTCACGCTTGTAATCCCAGCACTTTGGGAGGCCAAGGACAATGGATCACCTGAGGTTGCGAGTTCAAGACCAGTTTGGCCAACATAATGAAACCCCATCTTCACTAAATATACAAAAATTAGCTAGGTGTAGTGGTGCACACCTGTAATCCCAGCTACTCAGGAGACTGATGCAGAAAAATCGTTTGAACCTGGGAGGTGGAAGTTGCAGTGAGCTGAGATTGTGCAACTGCACTCCAGACTGGGTGACAGAGCAAGATAATGCTCTGTCAAAATAATAATAATAATAATAATAATAATAATAATATAAAAGGTGTTTCAGAGAATAAGTATATGGTAAGTTCCAAATGTTATTGTTTATGTTCTCTAAATCATTACATGGTTTCATGGAGCATAAGTTTACAAATTTCTAAGTGGTATTTAAACCAGTACAATTTACTGATAATATTAAATTTTCTTCGGGGTGTATCTTTCTATCATGAGCATGAAACTGTATGCCATCCATCATCAACGTTTTTTTGAAAACCTACTATGACAGGTACTATTTTAAACAGTGGTGATGTTATTGCTATCTAGAGGAAAGCCAGCAAAATAATGAATTAACTGAATATAGTGAAGTATATCCTATCAGAAAAGTATAATTAGAAACGTAAAACCAGAGAACACATCTCAAACTCAGCTTTGACATTTTAGACTTTGAGGAAAAAAAAAAATGATGAGTTTGCTGAGTTTTTAATAAGAAAGAGTTTGGCAGATAATTCAAGCTGATTAAGGATTTTCCATTAAGCATGCACAAAGCTGGTAGCAAAGAGATTTGTGTGTATTCACTATACATGTGTTTGTTTGGATGCTTGTGTAGCTCTTTTGAGGTTTTAAATGAGAAGGTAGCCGGCTCATAAGTCTTTCCTGCTATGCAAAAATAAATCTCTTATAGCTCTTTATATGAACTTCTAGGAAAGTGTTATATATTTCTATAAGCATAGTAGAAGAAACCATTATTGGCCAAGGAGGAACCCATAGTCTCTTTAGCAGTCAGTAGAACAACTTTCAGCATGTGGAAATATTTTATGCAGGTAATTCCCTAGTTCAGGCTTGGCAGATTAAACAAATACTTTATTTGGAAGGAATACTTATGCAGACAGGTAATAATCATCATCACATTCTTTATAGAATATGCTTTATCTCTGAGATGATTCATATTAATAACTTACCATAGGTCAAATTAATCATGAGAAAATATTTAGAGTATAGCCTGGTCATCTAATTATTTCATGTTGATGTAGCAGCACAAAAGAAATGTGTTGTTATATTCTATAGTTTACACATTCAGCAAAATATCGGATATTATTATTTATCTTTCAAAATAGCAATAAGTATTGGAAACATATATCATGTTTTTGTGTATTCATTAATAAAATATATATTAGAACTTGTAAAATGCTACTTTGCTCTAGTTTGCCAACGACAAAAAAAGAAAAGTAAAAAAAAGGAAAGAAAAGGTTTTCTTATTTTACTTTTATATGAAACGAAATACAATTTTTTAGATATAAAAATGCTCTTTATGTTAAAGAAGAGGTGGATATAGGGGTGCAAAATTTAGCAAATTAAAGTATAAGCATGGGCTATATAATATTTGGTGAATAGATACACTACAAAAATGATTCTTATTAGTCTGAAATTCAAATTTAACAGTGTTTTATCTAACAATATTAACAGTTTATATCAAAAGGGTAAATAACTTAGATTTTTGTTAATCATTGTAATGTGCTTTGAGTGATAAACCTGTTTTTATTTTTCCTTTCATTATCTACATTAGTTTCCAGTTTAACCCTAAAAGCAATATTTACATCAAATAGTTCAAAGTTTATGAAATATTGAAATTAAATCATTCATAATTTTTAAATATCAATACAACATATAATCAAATTGAAACATTTTGCTAAATTACTATATATTTTTAAGTTTTATTTTTTAACCTTCAATATTTAGAAACTGCCTTTTCATTTAATTTTTGTGTAAATATGTAAAACATTTATGAGATGTTGAAGTCAAATCTATGAAACAAGATCTATTTAGAGTAGATTACTTTCTGTCTCTATTCCTTCAGGCATAGTTCTTTCCTCTCCCTGTAGATAACTATATTTTTAATTAAAATTTTGCTTATTTCTCAATTAAAAATAAGCATTCTCACACATATACACACATATATTTATTTATATCCTTTCCTCTCTTTTAGATAGACAGTTGCATATCATATTCACTTTTTGTTCACTTGTTTTTTTTCTATTAATGTGTCCTAGTTTAATCATTTAATGTCAGTATATGAAAAGATTACTCATTGTTGTTTGTTTTTAAAGCTTTATTCAGGCATGATCGGTATCTAAGAAACTGCAAATATTTAATATGTACATTTTAATGAGTCTGGACATACGCATAAACCAGTGATTCCACTGTCACAGGATCTTTCAGGTGCTGCTTTGCCAGCTGGAAACCTCTGTGTCTGGTGCCACCTCTGCTTGAGTTTCACTCACACTCACCGAGTTTGTTCCACCCACTTGGCTCAGCAGGCTGTGCTCAGCTCACGATACCAGCCCAAATCCCACACCCACCAAGGGTGAGCCAGGTGCAGATTGGCAAGGGATCTGTGAGTCAGCAAGCATGAGGTCCAGCCATTATGCACAGCCAGGGGTGCCAACTGCTATGGCAGGGGCAGGCAGCTCCAGGCACAGGCAAAGGTGCCAGCTCCATGCAAAGCTATGTCTGGGCCAGATGTAGCACAGGCAGCTTCTGCCATGGGCACTGACATTTGGACAAGGAAAATGTGGTTGTGCCAGAAAACTCAGAGAGGCCAGCAACTGTGGAGCCCCAAGGGGTGAGGGAGGACGTGTTACAACTCTCTCATTCCTGCTGCCCATAGCACAGTGAATTGAGGAGTGGGCATGTTTCAGTTATTTGTGTTACAGCTCGTTCACTCCCCCTGCCCCGCTCAGGCCCATGGCTCCTGGGCTAACCCAGTCCTGCTGCTACTTCCTGTCATGTGGGGTGACTGCCTGATGCCAGCAGAGGGCCGAACGACTATAGTGTTACACCTCTGGCTTGGGGAATTCCGAGGTCTGGGACTTCAGAAGTGTTGCTTGTCTTCACTCCCACAGCCTGACAAATGAGAGCGTGGCACCACCTGCAGCTCAGTGAACCAATCAGGAATGTGTTACAGCCCTTTTTGCTACCACCCACAGCTCAGCAAGCTAGCAAGGAAGTATTACACCCCTTTTCACATCCACCATTTGGTGGGTTCCAAGTCCGTCCCATGTCCATTAAGAATAAAGTTGCATGGACAACTGGAGGGTAAGCAAGGCAGAGAAGAGCTTTATTGAGTGACAAAACAGCTCTTGGTAGAGAGGAGACCCAAAGTGGGTATCTCCTATCCACAGCCAGGTAGAGCTGATGTGTGGCTAAGTCCAGGGTTTTTATAGGCTCAGAATAAAGGAAGTTCATGCTGATTGGTCCTGGAATGGGTCTGGAAAAAGCACCATCTGACTGGCCAAAAGGCATCAAGGAAGTCCCCACTCTGGGTTGTGAACTCCACCCAGAACTGGCAGCCCTGCCCCCAGGCTTCAGGACATTACTGGCTTGAAAGTCAAGCCTCACCAGGGACCCACCCTTTTCTACCTAGGGACCTGTCTGCCTCCTACAGCCATCATCAATCCCCCCTAGGAAGAGGTATATCTAACTGCCCTTAGGATAGGGATGATGACCACTCTTAACCCCTTCATGCTGACAGAGTGTGTTGTTTTGAGAAAATAGCAGTCAGAGCTCTCTCAGAGGCCTATCTAAGGGTCCCTGGTAAAAAGAGCCATTGTCTGAGGCTGCACTTGCATGATCATTTGGAGTTTGATGACCTCTAGGCGAGAAGAAACAAATTTTACAAGAAGTTTAAGTATGCATGGACTAAATATGAGTATTATACATAGAGGAGCTAACATGAAAAACTGCTGCCAAAGATAACAGAAATAAAAAATAAAATAGACTAAACATTCTGAAAACAATGTTGTGGTTAGAGCGGTTTCACCCTGGTGAAATAAATCTTGTATGGGGCAGTTAAACTTTAAAAGAGAAATAACTGCATAGGGGAGTAGATAATCCCTTAGGAGTTCATGACTAAGGTGTCCTTGACAAAGATGCCTTATGGTGAGGAACAGAACAAAGGTGAGAACAGCAAGCATAGGTGAGACTATAAAGAGGATATCAATGGAATGTTAATCATTGGCACTTAGCTTTTGTAATCTTTTAGCCTGAGGTCTCTGATTTCTTCTCATGGGTACTTTAGGTGCTCTTCTGAGTCAACAGAGGTAATTCTTTCAGTTTCTCAGGGCTTTATTCAAGTACAATGGATCAAAAAATGTATTTCAGTGATCTTTACTGTGGTAGGAGTAGAAAGAAATACAATCTAAATTCTCTCCCACTCTGAGCCTAGAGAGGGAAAAAGGGAGGGAAAGTGCCTTTACCAGTACTAAGTCCCCTGGTGATATGGTTTGGCTCTATGAACTCACCCAAATCTCATCTTGAATTGTACTTCCATAATTCCCCCATGTTGTGGGAGAGACTTGCTGGGAGATAATTTGCATCATGGATAAGGTTTCCCCCATACTGTTTCTCATGGTAGTGAATAAGTCTCATAAGATCTGAGGGTTTTATTAGGGGTTTCTGCTTTTTCACCTTCCTCATTTTCTCTTGCCGCCACCAGGTAAGAAGTTCCTTTCACCTCCCACCATGATTCTGAGGCCTCTCCAGCCATGTGGAACTGTAAGTCCAATTAAACCTCTTTTTCTTCCCAGACTCTGGTATGTCTTTATCAGAGGCATGAAAACCAACTAATGTAGTAAATTGGTACCAGTAGAGTGGGGGCATTGCTTAAAAGATACCCCAAAATGTGGAAGCAACTTTGGAACTGGGTAACTGGCAGAGGTTGGAACAGCTTGGAGGGCTCAGAAAAAGACAGGAAAATTGGGAAAGTTTAGAACTTCCTAGAGATTTGTTGAATGGGTTTGACAAAAAATACTGATAATGATATGGACAATGAAATCCAGGCTGAGGTGGTTTCAGAGGGGGATGAGGAACATGTTAGAAACTGGAGCAAAGGTGACTCTTGTTATGTTTTAGTAAAGAGACTGGTGACACTTTGCCACTTGCCTAGAGATTTGGAACTTTGAACTTTGAACCTGAATAAGGAATTTTGAACCTGAAAGAGATGATTTAGGGTATCTGTTGGAATAAATTCCTAAGCAATACAAAGCATTCAAGAGGTGACTTGGGTGCAGTTAAAGGCATTTAGTTTTAAAAGGAAAGCAGAGCATAAAAGCAAAAATATTGTAGCCTGACAATGTGATAGAAAAGAAAACCCCATTTTCTGATGAGAAATTCAAGCTGCCTGGAGATATTTGCATAACTAACAGTGAGTCAAATGTGAATCACCAGGACAATGAAGAAAATGTCTCCAGGTCATGTCAGAAACTTTTGCAGCAACCTCTCTCATCACAGACCTGGAAGTCTAGGAGGAAAAAAAAATGGTTTTGTGGGCACAGCTCGGGGTCCTTATGCTGTGTGCAGTCTAGGGACTTGGTTCCCTGCATTACAGATGCTCCAGCTGTGGCTGAAAGGGGCTAATGCAGATCTCAGGCTGTGGCTTCAGAGGGTGCAAGCCCCATGCCTTGGAAGCTTCCATGTGGTGTTGAGCCTGCAGGTGCACAGAATTAAAGAACCGGTATTTTGGAACCTCCATCTAGATTTCAGAAAATGTATAGAAATTCCCAGATGTCCAGGCAGAAGTTTGGCAGTGCAGAAAAGAAATATGGGGTTGGAACCCCCACAAAGAGTTTATACTAGGGCACCACCTAGTGGAGCTGTGAGAAGAGGGCCACCATCTTCCACGTACGGGTGGAATGGTAGATCCATCTACAGCTTACACCATGTGCAAGGGGCTGTTCTTTCTTTTGCACTACATAAAAATTAAATGTAAATTAACTTTTAGAACATAAACTATTACAGAATAAGGAAACTCCTTAAATAACCCTGAAGATGAGATAAAGTAAAATTCTATGATATATGATACAGAAAGATAATAATGAAACATCACCTGTGAAACCTAGATTAACCAAAAAAAGTTAACAAAAGCAAATCTATGTTTTAATTATTAAACAAGATATTATTGATTTAAACTGCACCAAATATTACAAGAAGGAACTAAAACTAATCTGTGAAAATTAGAATGTGGGAATTAATTAAGCTAAGAGAAGGAATTAATGAGTTATAAACAGAAATAAGGTCTAATTTGTAAGTGTAATGAAGAACTTAATAAAAATCAACCATAAAAGAGTCAAAATTAGATGCTAACAAAATGGAAATTTAATTTTATAAAAAGGGAGACAAAAATAACATTGTTAAAATATAGAAATGTATTCTAATACATTTTTGTGAAGTAGATATTTTCTTAAAACTTTTGACATAATAACTAAGAAACCTAAACAGAAATATAACCACAAAAAGACTGCTTTAAAAGAAACTTAAAAAAGAATGTCAATGAGTGCTACTGAAGCAACTACCAGGTGTCTTAGTCAGTTTGGGCTACTATGACAAAAACATCATGGGCTGATTTGCTTAAAACATACTTCTCATGTTTTTAAAGGCTGGGAAGTCCAACATCAATGCACCAGTTTATTCAATTTTTTATGGAGGCTCTTTTCCAGTTTGCAGAATGAAGCCTGCTTGTCATAGATACAGAGAACACTAGTCTCATTTTCTTTTTACACAGACAATCATCATGGAGTCTCCGGCCTTATGACTTTATCTAAACCTAACTACCTTCCAAAGACCCCACTTTCTAATATACTCTCTCAGCACCTTGGGAGTTAGGCTTTCGACATGAGAATTTGGGGGGAACACAAATATTCAGTCCACAACAGAAAGTAAATTATTTATCACAAAAAGTCTTTCTCTTAAGAACAGTTTACTCTTATGTTATAAAGTAGATTTTGACCTGAGAAACTGATAAGATTATGAATTAATTTTATGACACCAGCATAACAATAATGCCAGAAAATACATATATAAATTAGGAAAGCATAGAATAAACATTTTCCCTTATTTATAAATGAAAACAGATTCAAGGTGATCTTCTAGCATATTTAATATGCAGTACTTTTAAATTAAAATATAACAACATTAAATATTCTTTATTTTAAAAAGGTAAACCTTGTTGGGTATTGTAAAATCAGTTAATTTATTTCCACACAGCAATGGGCCACATAATTTTTTTTTTCTTCAAACATGAGAAAAGCTTGTGGAATGCATTTGTATTTATCTAACATAATAAATAAAATATTCTTCAATGTAATAGACTATGCTGATATCTACAGGTAATTCCCCAGCATGATTGCCAGTAAAATATTAAAAATTAAGAATGTCCTTAATCACTCACATTATTCAACATTTTTATGAAAATCCTAGAATGTGATGTATAAGAAGCTCCTATATGTATTCAATATTTTTTATTATGTATTTACTAAATATGTATTATTATGTTGAATATATATTGAATTTAAAATTGACTTTATAAATATAATATTGAATTTATAAATACATAATGTGTATTAATAAATTACATGATAAAATATATTATTGAATATATATTATATCTATTTACTATGTATGGTATATATAATACATATATATCTAATATATAGTATTCAATATATATTATTTTATATTTTCTTAATATATAGTAAATGTACATATTTAATATATATTTTGAATTCATTATGTAGAATATGTATAGAATATATATTATACTTTCAATATATATTTTGTGTGTATTACACATATATATGGTAAACAATCTCACCTCACTGAAAAGTGGAAAAAATATTCATGATAATTTTGTGGAATTGGCTGCTTAGAAAGTATCTCACCACTAGTAATCATGAAATACAAATTACATTTAAAAAAGAATAGCATTTCACACTGATTATTTTGACACAATTTCAAATCTGACAGTAAAATTGAAATCTGGGGAGAGGTTCAATGATAAGAACCTTCTAACTTATTTTGCAAATGTAGTTTACACAACCATTTTGGAAAACTGAATGGCAATATTTAATAAAGTTGAAAGATATTGCATTGATGAATATATAGGTCCTACTGCTTACCAGACACAAAACATATCATTGACTTAAGTAAGAGTGCTTATTTTTTTCACATAACTATCCAGGCATAAGCAGCCTGGGGTCTGGATCACAGATTCTCTTAGGACTCCACCACTCCTCAGGAGAGGCCAACATCCTCATATTCCAAGATGCAGAAGATATGTAAAGCAACATATTGAAAACACTGGAGAACAGCCAATGTATCATGGCATTTTAGAGGGCAGCATCATATTTAACAATATTTAACATATTATCTTAGTGTTAACTTTGGCTCACATTCTAGAATTTAACTTTAAAGAAAATAATTACCATTTTTATGTAGAATAATAAGAAAATAATCCAATACAATATCCTATGAAGACTTTATGAATTAAAATTTTATGAATTAAAAGAATTGAATTCAATTTCTCTTTTAATATCATAAGCACATATTCTTAATCACAAATATTATTAATTTGTTTTCTACCTCTCCATTTATATTTTGCTTTAATATCTAGCAGTTTAGTACTTTTCATTTTTAATTTCCCTTAAGTAATGTAATAATGGCAATATTAAAAATGTTGAATCATGAACTTGGTTGTATTAAATGTTAATTATATTAAAGAAATGAATTTCATATTTTTAATATAATCACAATATTAATTTTCCTGACTTATTTTATTTTACTATTAAATTATAGGCCTTCTAGTTCAGATGTTATTGCAGTTTGAATATTGTTATGTCCTGTATAATTAGTTATGCCACAGAGTAGGAACCACTGGCTATATTCTTAATATATAATTAACCATTTCTGCTTAAACTATATTAATATGTATTCAAAATACATATATTATATGTTTATATCAAGAAGTTATTTGAAAATATCCAATTCATACCCAATATATTTCCAATTAGATCTTGATATTTTTGCATTAAATTCATGTATATTTTTTCTTAATACTATCTAAACACTGTAAAATATACATTAACATTTGCATCCTAATACTATTTTTTATAAATAGCATTTTAAAAAGTTAAAGGTAATTTAACAGTTGATTAAATATTACGTAAAATTACATTTAGTATATTCTATAAGTTTTTATATCTTTCATTAAATTAATAAAAAGAGCTTATAACTAATATATAATTTAATGGTCTGTCACTTTTTTAACAGAGAAATATCGATAGGAAAACAAAGATTCTTTCTACACAGTCAGAATTAATTGTTTTTTGAAATCAATTTTTTGGAAAAACTTATTTTTCTTCTACTAAGTGACTCAGTTCTAAAAAATGTTAGCATGACCAGGTGGAAAAAGTTAAAAAAAAAAAAAAAGAAATACTTGTTGATTTTTTTAAAATGTCAAATAAACATTACTTATCAACAATACATAAATAATTAATTTATATGTTTTGAAGCAGAAGTTTATAAATCCCAAATCTATGTTAAGATGTGCTCAGTACTGAGACTCTGGTGTATCTGGCCTTGTCTGGTGGACTGCTTGGGCTAAGTATAGCTGGAAATTTAGATACAGTTCCTATTTTATAGAAAACATCAAACTTAAGATTACAATATCTGAGTTTTTTAGGGGTAAGAATAACCTCAATACACCAGGCACAGTGGGTGATGCCAGTAATCCCAGAACTTTGAGGGGTTTAGGTGGGAGGATCCCTTGAAACTGGGAGTTTGAGACCAGACTGGGCAACACAGTGAGACCTTGTCCCTAAAAACAAGAAAGTGAACACACACAGGAATAAACTCAATAAAGCCTAGCAACTGAAGCAAGCAAAGATTCTTTACAAATTTAGAATTCATGTTTAAGGGAAGTAATGGAGCTACAAATATAATACTAAGCATGTCCATGTGACTAAAATAATTGGGAACCTCTGGAACACAAGAAACTTAGCATTGTTTGAGTACTTGCAAAGTGAAATTTAGACAGGAATGAACAATTTGTATTTTGCCACAAACGGAACCCATACACGTGCATACAAGTGTGTCTGTGTATATGTATGCATGTATGGGTATATGCATATACATATGCACATGTGTGTGTGTAGATACATACACATACGTATATATGTTCATATATACGTATATATGTTTATAAACACACACATGCATAATATCATTAAATTTTGGCTTAAATAATCCAAAGCAACCTGGCTTGCAACATAAGTGATGATTCCATTCTTTTGTTAGTAGTGAGAAGTCAGGCCTATGTATGACTATTGTGATTGCAAATTAGCTTGTGGTGGCAAGTGGCTCTTGGCCTTCATGGATCAAAAAATGCCCAAAGAGAACATATTAATTAAAATAATCAGAGAAAAATAGGAAGGAAACAAACCATAACATATAGTAGCTGAGAATACTTGTTTATGAAAAAAATTCTATGGAATCTCAAAAATGATTCTAAAATTTTGATGTTCTTGCAATAAAGAACAGGTTGACAAGCTAGAGAAGTTATTATTTCCTGTTATGACTTCCCTCCCCCTGCTCCATTACCCTAGTTATAGCCCCATTTTTCTTCAATGTAAAGAAGAAAGTGTAAAAATCATAGCTTTAAGTATATGAGCTAATGAAGTGGCTGCTGTGTGTACTGGGGAGAGTGTATGAATATTAACCACTTCTAATGTGCTTATGATTTGTTAATTATTTCATTTGTCCTATATCTTTCATTTTAATATACAAACAGGGATAGGAAATAATGTAATAGTTTGAAAGTTGGAAGTGAGACTTTTGCAATTGCTAAATGTCTTGAAATATTGTCTCATTAGCTGAAGTCTGGAGAAAGTATTCTGTTTAATGATACAAGGTAGAAGAAGAGGAACGTTTTATATCTGTGTCTGAGATTTGGATGGCAAAATAAATCCTCTGACAATGTGTGATGTTTCTAATATAGGTTTGGTGTTTGAATTCATAATACCCCTGTAGCATAGGAACTAAGAGAAAAATAAACTAAAATTTAAAAATTATATTTCGGGAGTGAAAATTATGAATGTGAAGAAGAAAGAAAGAAAAATTATTACAAAGAAAAACACAGTCAAACCAAGCTACACAGAATTTCCAATGAAAACACTGCTGTGAGTTGGATTACAAATAAATATAAAAAATACAGTAGGAAAACATTTACTTTTGAGTAAGATTTGCAGGTTATAGAGTTTTAGATGATAAAGCAAACTGTTAGAATGTATGAAATAAGTAGGTGTAAATAAGCAAAGATATTTAAAAAGTTAGGTCCACAATAAAGACAAAACATTATTGCAAAATAAATAGAAAAAAATTGAAAAGTTACTAATAAACACAAAATAAAAAACTTCCGGAAGTGTGTTTGTGTGTGTGTGAAGCTATACAAAAATAAGCACTAATGCATTAACAGAAGTTATCTCTAGATAATGGACTATATGTTTTTATAGATGTATTTCTTTGTATACTTTTGTATGTTCTAATTTTACGCAATCCAGTGCTTCTGTAATTGTAAAATCATATTAAAATGTACATTAAACAGTATTTCATTTTCACGTGTTAAAAGTATAAAAAACGTACCTTTAGGAAAAAATAAATAGAACTAAAATATCAGAAGAAATGTAACATATAAGACCAAAGAGAATTTAAGCATTCTAAGTAGTGATGGGCAGGAGCTAGAATATACCTGCTCATGAGAGCCAGTTTTTCACATCTCTTCTCAGCATTCAGAGAAATAACATTGGTGGCTTAAAATATGTAACAGTGGAAATGTTTACACCACATACTTATCAGGGCTTTAATTTGTTTATGTATTTATTTATTGCAATAACATAAAAATATGAGTTTTTATAGATGAATTACCAGCAAATTTCTAGGACAATGGCTTTTGGATTATTGTTTTTGGTAAAAAGGGCTAAAGATATGGATTTACCCAAAACTTAATTATGATTCTAAAAGACCTAGAGTAAATGCTAAGTTAAAGATTATATATATATATGAATACATATAATCACATACATATTTACATATATTCTCTCTATATGTATATATATTCTAATTTATTGGAAGAAAAAATACATTAGAAAAAAATTCAGTCAACTCAAATAAGAAAAGCGTGAAGTTAAATGAAGAAGCAGAAAGTAAGTAAATTGTACTCAGTAAAATGATAGTTTTGTTTCAGAAATCACGATAAATATAAATGGACTAAACTGTCCACACCAGTTTCCACACCAGATAATAAAATAAAATTATAAAGTGCAGCATTTATAATATTATAATATTTATAATAGAGGGACACAGATAGATGGATAATATGTGTTAAAAATTTTTACCAGCAAATATTAACAAAATGAAAAAATTAAAATTTTTTTAAATTTTTTAATTTTAACAAAATTTTAAAAATCACTATATTTATAACACCAAAATGGGCAATAGAAGAAAAACACTGCCTGAGACATACGGGATTATATCACAATGTAACATGCTTTGGTTACTGAAAAGGGATAATTCTTCTAAGTTCTCTACGTCTGATAACATGTGCTCAAATATATATAAACCAAAAGTGAGCACAAATACAAGGAAAACTGTTGTCCAATATCATACTGTAAAAAATAATACATATCTTAATAGATTTAGGCTGACAAGCAATCATTTGTGACAGAGTCATTCTTTTTAGATTGGCAGTACAAATAACTAATTAATGCAAACAAAAATGCTAAAATACTAAATATAAAAGTGAGATGAAAGAACATCAATGGGATATTAATACTACTATCAAAAGTCTGGTGTGCCTATATTTTACCATGCAAAGTAAAAATCATTTTCGTGTTTAAAGAAGTATTTGTGAATTATGATTGAAAGAATGATTTACCAATAATATATAACAATTATAAATTTGTATATACATCATGAAATAGTCTCAGAATACATCAAGCAAAATTTGAAAAAATATGAAATTATTTTTTAATTTATAATTATAGTGGGAGTTTTGAACCTATTCTCACCATAACTAATAGAGCAACAAAAAACTGTTAGTCTATGTAATGTGAATAGCATAATTATAAAGTATAATGTAATGACTGTGTGAAGATCGGTGCAACCAATGCTTAGAGAATAACTATTATGTGAAAATACCCATAGTACATTTATATATTCCAGAGAAAGAAGAGGGGAGCCATGTGCTACTACTTTCAAACCCCAAGAATCATCAGCTATTTGGAAACTACCTGAAAGACAGAGAAAAATAACACGATTACAAATAAAATAAATTATTCTGAATAAAATATTCAAGTAACAGTAAAGCTTTTTAAACAATCAAATTTTTCTTATTTGCATTCAGAGAGAGTTGAGAGGATAGCACCACCATACAAAATGTTGATGATTTGAAAATAAAATAATCAGTTAACAACAATGAAGACTATATTCAAAAGTTGACTCAATTAACAGAGGAGTCTGTGCAAACAGATTAGACAATAAAACTATTAGGATAATAAATAAAAGACAATTAACAGAAAAGTATTATATATAATCAGGGAAAATACAGTAGTACAATAAAATAAGATAGGAGAATATAAAAAGGTAAAAAAGTGGTTCAAGACAGAAAATAAAATAAGTATATGTTGCTCAGGTCACTTTTAATCAATATTTTTAGATAATATTTTTCATAATTTCAGTTATAAAGATAATATCTGAAATTTCAGTCCCCTCATAGAACTTGAGTAAATTTAAAGTTTTAAATATCCGAATTACTTAAATTTTATTAATCATTTTATTTGCAACAAAACGGTAAGATTTTTTATACTTATCACAATTCTATTGATTTTTAGAAGATAAATATGAGATTTTTATTTTATGGAAGATCCTTTAAATTCTAAAATAAAATACTTACATGAATAGGTAAATTTTATTTCCAACCAGTATACAGTAATGTATTAACTTTTGATGTTTCTATTTAATATTTAACATTCAGAAAATTATTTTAAGCAAAATATATAATTTTTAGCTGCCAAAGGTTAATTTATAAGAAAAAACATTATCTATTTTATGCACTTTACATATGAACTTCAGTTATTACATTACAAATGACAATATCCTACCATTTCTATAGTAAATTTAAATGAGGTACATGAAATACTGAAAGATTTTCAATTATATTTTCCAGATATTAAATTGAAAGTGCTTATCAATTTCATTTAACCTTTGATCTGTATCTATCCACACTTAATGAGTGGTTTATTTGCTATTATGAATAGCAAAGCTACACTGAATTGAGCTATTAGTCTGTATTTATATTCAGGAAACTTAGTCATTTTTATATTTTTATAAAAATGATATAAAATTAATATATTTAAAAATATTTTGTCAACTATGTAGCTTTATAAAAGTGTGATTGAGTTCTCATTTTAAAACAAATAATCTTATGACTATAGGTATTATAGATTGAGTGCAATATAAACATTTAAATTTTTTTCTATTGCTATGCTAGTCATAACTCAACAGGCAATGCAGCTCTATTTTTAAAAAACTTAAAAACAAAGTTAAAAATGTAAAAATGTTTTGTGCTTCTTGTTTACTTAGTGACGAGGTAAGATATTTTACAAATTTGCATTTGACAACTAATTTTGCTTAATAAAATAAATATGCATTATCAATTCACTGTGTACACTGAAAACATAATTTCTCAATCATCATTTGTTAAACACATCCAACCATTTTAGATTGATTAGATTAGTATTTTAATAAGCAATTGTTCATTTAGGCACACAGTTCAAATGACAACAACAATGCTTCAGTAGCTACAATTTGTTTTGGTTTGTTGTTGATTTTAACTGAATTTTAATGTTTATTATTGAATCATTTACAGAATAACATTTATTTTTTGTTTAATGTAAGTACAGACTTTATTTATTTTCTACTTTTTTTGTATGATTTAAACTTTATATCATCTCTCAAGTGTTTCCCTTTTATTCTCTGTATTCCCTTTCTTATTTGTTTTTGAAAAATGAAGCTTTGTTCATTGAAAAAAAATTGAGGAATAGAAAAAAAACTTCTTTTGAAAAATTAGTGTATAATTAACTTATTTGCAAATTGAGACTGTTAAAAAACCAGGAGTTAGTAAAAAAAAATCTATGTTTTGAGTGTTTTTCTTTACTAAAATTTATCAGGAAGAAAATGAAAACAATAGCTAATTAAAAAGTAATGATTATAAAAATAACTAAGCATTTCAATATATTTAATTAATTCAAGTTTCACAAAGGTTTAAAAATTAAAGACTAAATTTTCTCAGAGAGTAAGTAAAAACGTTGGCTTCTATTAGCTGGTGAGTAAAATGCTGTTAGCTCATCTTAATTGACAAATGATCTACTGCTCTGAGCCTGTGCTGTTAGGAACAAATGCCTTCAAAACCACAAACTTTTAAGAAAATATATCCTCAAATGTGTGTTGTTATAGTTTTTGGCTCTATGGAAAAAAGACCACAATAATGAGGAATAGGCAATTAGCCATTAAGAACTTGGTTCTAGCTTTTCAGGTTATTACATTTTCAATTCATTCATAATTTTGTACCAACAATACTCCTGTTCACAAATTAGAATATATGTAAATGAAGTAATAGCTGGTATTCTAATAAAAGGAAGAGGAGTAAAATCACTCAATATTATCATCAGTTTTTTGGTTTTTGTTTTTCTTCTTTCTGGGATGGCAGGACAGAATAGTGTGTGGAGAGTCACACTGTGAACTTTTGAGGTTTCTAAACTCTTAGATTTCTCTTCTAAGCCAAGAACATCAATCATTCTTAGGTTTGGCCATTTTACATAATCCCATAATTCTTGCAGACTTTGTTCATTTCTTAAAAAGTCTTTTGTTTGTTTGTTTCTGTTTGATTGGGTTAATTCAAAACCTTGTCTTCTGACTTTGAAATTCTTTATTCCGTTTGTTCTAGTCTATTGTTGAAACATTCCACTGTACTTTGTATTTTCCTAAGCATGTTTTTCATTTCCAGAAGTTCTGATAGATTTTTCTTTATGATTTCTATTTTTCTGGGAAGTTTTTTATTTATATCATGATATTTTTAATTTATTTAAGTTGGTTTTTATCTTTCTCTAGTATCTCCTCTAGTACCTTAGTAATCAATTTTTTGAATTCATTATCTGGCAATTCATAGATTTCTTTTTCGAGAACACACAAATTTATGTAACAGTTACCACTAGACCTAAGAAAAGAGATAAACAGCAGCATAATAATAGTGAGAAAATTCAATACTCCACTGACAGCACTAAACAGATTATCAATATAGAAAGTTCACAAAGAAACAATGAATTTAAATTATACCCTAAAATAAATGGACTTAACAGAACATTCTACCCAACAACTGCAGAATATACATTCTTCTCCTCAGCACATGAATCATTATCCAAGATAGACCATATGATAGGCCACAAAACAAGTCTCACTAAATTTTAAAAAAAACAAGATTATATCAAGTACATTCTCAGACCACAGTGTAATATAACTGAAAATCAACTGCAAAAAGAACACTCAAATCTATACAGATACCTAGAAATTAAGTAATCTGCTCTTGAATTATCTTTGAGTGAACAATGTAATCAAGATGAAAACTAAAAAAACTTTTGAAATGAATGATAATAGTAACAAAATTTAACAAAACCCTCTGCCATACAGTAAAGCAGTGCTAAGATGAAATAATTCATAGTATTAAATGCCTACATCAAAATGTCTGAGAGAGCGCAAAGAGACAAGCTAATGTGACACTTAAGGGAACTACAGAAACAAGAACAAAGTAAACCCAAACCCAGCAAAGGAAAAATAACAAAGATAAGAACAGAACTGAATGAAATTGAAACCAAAAAAAGCAAAAGATAATTGAAACAAAAAGCTGGTTCTTTGATAAGACAAACAGAATTGATAGACCAACGATTAGCAACAACAAAAAATCCAAATAAGGGAAACAAGAAATTAAACTGAGATATTACAACCAATACCACAGAAATACAAAAGATCATTCAAAGCTACTATGAACACCTTTATGTGCCACACTGAACAATCTGGAGGACATAGATAAATTTCTGAAAATATACAACTCTCATAGATGAAACCGGGGAGAAATACAAACCCTTACCAGACTAATAACAAGCGGCAAGATGGAATCAGCAAAAAAAAAAAAAAAAAAATAGACAACAAAAAAAGTCCAGGACCAGATGAATTAACAGCTGAATTCTTTTAGACATTCAAAGAAGAATCGGTATTAATCCTACTGAAACTATTTAGGATTGTGATATTTTCCTGAAGGACTAGTCTTTTATCACTATACAATGTCCTTCTTTGTCTTTTTTAACTGCTGTTGTTTTAAAGTCCTTTTCGTCTGATATAAGATTAGCTACTTCTGCTCCATTTTGGTGTCCTTTGCATGGATTTTTTTTTCCACACCTATACCTCAAGTTTATATGAGTCCTTTTGTGTTAGGTGAATCTCTTAAAGAAACCAGATACTTGGTTGGTGAATGCTTACCCGTTCTGCCATTCTGTATCTTTTATGTGGAGCATTTAGGCCATTCACACGCAATGTTACTATTCAGATGTGAGGTACTATTATATTCATTTAACTATTTGTTGCTCGAATACCTTGTGTTTCTTTTTCTTCCATTGTGTTATTGTTTTATAGGCTGTGTAAGATTTATGTTTTAAGGAGGTTCTATTTTGATGTATTTTGAGGGGTTTTTTTTTCAAGATTTAGAACTCTTTCTAGCAGTTCTTTTATTGCTTACTCGGTAGTGGCAAATTCGGCATTTGTTTGAAAAAGACTGTATCTTTCCTTGATTTTTGAAGCTTAGTTTTCCTGGTTAGCAAATTCTTAGCTGATAATTGTTTTGTTTAAGGAGACTTAAGATAGGAGCCTAATTCGTTCTATCTTGTAGGATTTCTGCTGAGAAATCTGCTGTTAATTTGATAGGTTTTCCTTTATAGGTTACCTAATACTCTTGCCTCACAGCTCTTAAGATTCTTTCCTTTATCTTGATTTTAGATATCCTGATAACCATATGCCTAGGTGATAATGTTTTTGTGATGAATTTCCCAAGTGTTCTTTCAGCTTCTTATATTTGAATGTTTAGATCTCTAGCAAGACCTGGAAAGTTTTCCTCTCTTATTCTCTGAAACACGATTTTCAAACTTTTAGATTACTTTTCTTTCTTGGGAACACCAATTCTTCTTAGGTTTGGTCATTCAACATATCCCCAAACTTCTTGGAAACTTTGTTCATTTTTTGTATTCTTTTTTCTTTTTCTTTTCTTTTTTTTTTTTTTTTTTTTTTGAGAGGGGAGTCTTGCTCTATCGCCCAGGCTGGAGTGCAGTGGCCGGATCTCAGCTCACTGCAAGCTCCGCGGCCCGGGTTTACGCCATTCTCCTGCTTCAGCCTCCCGAGTAGCTGGGACTACAGGCACTCACCACCACACCCAGCTAGTTGTTTTTTTTTTGTATTTTTTTTTTTAGTAGAGACGGGGGTTTCACTGGGTTAGCCAGTGTCGTCTCGATTTCCTGATCTCGTGATCTGCCCGTCTCGGCCTCCCAAAGTGCTGGGATTACAGGCTTGAGCCACCGAGCCCGACTCTTTTTTCTTTTTCTTTGTTGGATTGTGTTAATACAAAGGCCTTGTCATTTATCTCTGAAGTTCTTTCTACTTGTTTGATTCTATTACTGACACTTCCTAGTGTATTTTGTACTTCTCTAAGTGTGCCTTTCATTTGCAGAAGTTTTTTGTTGTTTGTTTGTTTGTTTTATATCATCTATTCCCCTGTGTATTTTTCCATTTATATCCTGCATTACTTTTTACATTTCTTTACGTTGGATTTTAATAATTGACCTTCTGAGTTCTTTTCCAGGCAAATTACAGACTTTTTTGTGGTTTGGATCCATTGCTGGTGAACTAGTGTGATCTTTTGAGGGTGTTTAAGAATCTCGTTTTGTCATATTGCCAGAATAGTTTTTCTGGTTTTATTTTATTTGAGTAGACTATGTCAAAGGAAAGATCTGGTGCTCAAGCACAGTTGTTCAGATTTTTCAGTACAATGGGGTGCCCCGTTAATGTGTTCTCTTCTCTCTCCTAGAGATGAGGCTTTCTAAGAGACAGACTGCAGTGATTTTTATTGGTCTTTTGGATCCACTCACCCAGCGGAGCTACCGGGTTCTGTGCTGGTCCTGGGGAGTGTTTGCAGAGTCCTGTCATGTGATCCATCTTCATGTCTCTCAGCTATGGATACAGAACATGCTCTGTTGGAGGTAGCAGGGGAATGAAGTGGACTTTGTGAGGGTCCTTGATTGTAGTTTTGTTTAGTGCACTCGTTTTATGGAATGCTGGTTGTGCTGGCAATGAAGTTATCACATGGACAGACTCAGAACCTCTAGTTAAATAGCATGTTACAGATGGTGGAATTCACTGTTGCTTTTTTTTCTTCTTGGAGCACCACTAGTCTTCTTTCAATTGCTGTAATGGCTTGATTTGGTTGGCCTCCAGTGCAGAGGTGGCACTTTCAAGAGAGCATCAGCTGCAATAGTATGGGGAGATACAAGTTTCTTCCAAGATCACCTGGATAAGTATTTGGTTTTCTCAGGTGGTGAGGAGGGCCGTAGATCTTCCATGAGATTATATTTTTGCCTTCAGCTACCAGGGTAGGTGGAGAAAGGCCATCAGGTTTAACCAGGGTTAGGAGTGTCTGAGCTCAGACTCAGACAATGGAATTACATACTCCTTTCCAAGGGGTATGTACTGAGGTCCCACCCCTTGCCCTGCCTGAGTGGCAGGTACCTTTTTCCGGGTTCCTAGAGCCAGAGTGTATAAAGCTCTTGGATCTCTGTGCATGCCCGAACAGCTGCTCTGCTCAGATTACATGCAGCTCTATGTGTCAGACCAAAGGCCCTGGTAAAGTAGGTTCATAAGGGAATCTCCTGACCTGAGGGTTGCAAAGATCCATGGGAGAAGTGTGGTTTCCTGGGGTTGCCCATTCACTCACCACTTCTTCGGGCAGGTGGAGGTTTTCTTGGCTCCCTGTCACTCCTAGATGGGCCATCACCCTGCTCTGCTTTTCTCTGTTCTCTGTGGGTCAAGGTGTTTTCCTGATAAGTTGAATGCAAGTACCTGGATGTTTCAATTGAAGGTGCTATATTTACTTGTTCCTTTCATTTCTCTCCATGAGAGCCATGCACTATAGCTGCTTCTAGCCTGCCACCTTGGCCCCACTTCCTGTATCCTTTTTGTGTCTCTTCATGGGCATATCATAGCTGGCATCATATGAGAGGCTAGTAGGGGAGTTAGAGTTTATATTTCCGCTGCTAGGGGTCATAATGATCAAAAGGCTCATATAGTTCTCAGTATCCAAGGAAGTTAGGAATCTAGATTTAGAGATGAGGACAAGCAAATTATTTGAAATCTTGTCACACAGGAAAAACAGACTGACATAAATCTGAGTTCTGTACTCTTACACATGGCTTATCTGCTTTGCCTAGAGTATATGGTGTATACATTCCAATGTGTATACATTCCAAAATGTGTATAATCCTTAATCTTTAGAATAGTTAATTAGTTTCATATCATAGATAAAGCCACAAAAAGTTTCTACTAAGCTTTTCTTCCATTTACTTTCATAACATTCTATGAAAAAAAAAATTTGAGTAGTCACCATCAAAGGTTTGAAAGAAATTCTCTTGTTCTTTACTTTTATAACTTAAAATATACTACAAAAAAAAAAAAATACCCAGTGATTGTAACCACATACATCAGTCTCTAAAGAGATTTATTAATTTAATTATAATATTTCATAATACATTTAGAAAAATAAGCACTGATTTAATTGCAAGGCAATTCCTGTAGTGTGAATTTGAAGTCTGAGTGTTTTCAAACCCTTCCAGTCACACAATTTATTTCTAGAGCAAACATGAATTGAGTTTATATTAAGTTAGCCACAAGAAATGCCTGATATTTTTTCATTTTTCACATATAGAAATGGCAATTTTCTATTGTTAAACTAATGGAATGTGCTAGGTATTTTGCTAAATAATGAAGACAACAAGCCAGAAAATTATGACCCTTTACTCCTGGAACTCAAAAGTTAGAGGGGAAATAGACATGTAAATAAATCTTAACAACTACTTTCCAGCTGCTTCATTGCTCTTAAGGTTAGGAGGAGCAAGCAGGATCTGAAGATAATAAACTCTTTTTCTTTATTCTCATGCCAGATTTCAAAATATACTCTCGCATTATGCTTTCTCAATACTACAAAAAGAGAAACATCTCAATTAATGTTGCTTCATTCAGGAGATCATGTAGAATTGACAATGTTCAAAAAGATATGGATCTCTCACCACTTTTTCTCATCTCAATAAAAGAACCACCTTTCTGCTTTGCTCATGTCAATATATGGGGCTATCAATGGTTCTTTCTTTTTGGGTTATACCCAAGATAATACACTCCTATGAAAAACACTAGCAGAATATTTTCTGGGTACAATATCTCACCTCCTCCATCAGCACCACATTAGCACAATCTGCTAAATTTTTACTTAGGTAATTGCAATAACCTTCCAATTTGTCTCCATTATTCATACAAAAACCAAGGTAATAGTATAACTTTTCTGTTGCAACAATCTAAGAGATACCAATAAAACCTAGAATAAAAAGCAAAGGAGATGATCAGGGCCTATTAAAGGACACCCCTCCCACTTACTCCCTACACTCTAGCTATGCTGGCTATGTTTTTGTTTTTGTTTTTGTTTTTGTTTTTTCTCTTCTCAAATGCAACCGTGACTTTCCATTTGAGGAACTTTACACATATTGTTTACTCTGTTTAGATTACTCTCCCAAAAAGATTTGCACATTGTCTCTCACTTCACTAGGTTTCTGCTCAGTTGTCACATCTTCAGACCTGTCTTTCTAAACAGCACCTTCTATTGCTCTATAATTGCATTACAGATCAAAGATAGAGGACACCTAGTTTAATTTGAAGTTCATATAACCAATAAATATTTCATATCAAATTTTTGGTATAATTTCCAAGTGTTTTATGATAGGTTTATATGGCATGGGACCTTCTTATACTAAAAATTTAGCATTTTTCTGAAATTCAAATTTAATTGTGAATCTTGTGGCTTGATTGGCTAATACTGGCATCTCAACAAATTATATTCTTTGTAGAATTTCACCTGCATGATATATTATAAAGGTATTTGCTTAGGCAATTGTTTTGTTGCATTCTGAGCAAATGCTCAGAACCTAGAGCAGAAACTATCACATAAGAAATGCTTGGCAAATATTTGTTGAGGCAAGGAAGAAATCATTGTGTCTGTGCGTGTGGTGTGTGTATGTGCGTGTGTGTGTGTGGTTGATTACATGTGTATGTTTCACATTTGCAAAAATGTCTAGAAGACAAAGCTAGAAAAAATATTTTCTTCCAGTGCAGACTAGGCAGTTTTTACAAGTGACTCATTGAGCTCTGTGGAAATTGAAACATGAGAAGGAGTAATTGCAAAAGACATTAGAAATTAAGCAAGTTAGGGCAGGTTAGAAAACTTTATAAGGCTGCATAAAATAATCAGCTTCAGTAGGTGAAGACTTTGAAGCAACATTGCCTATGATTGAAGATGATTCAGAATGCAAACCTGGTTCCTTTAAGAAGTAACCGCTCTACAACTTGACAAATTATAATTTTTATTTTTTCCCAAATCTTTCCTATTTTCGATGATAGCATAATTTTAACTATCTGGACTTTAGCAACCAATATATTTTCAATAGTATAACCCCTGCTGGGTCGATTCTGTGTGATGAGTACAAATGAAATTCTGGCAACTAATAAAAGGCCTCAAAGGTGCAGGCTACATTCGGGTAAAGTAACCAGTGGAGATGAGATTTATTGGGTCCTACATAATGGAAGAAGGTAAAGAATATAAGATATGTATTTAGATTAAACTTAATGATTTTCATGATTCAAATCACAAGTCTGCAATATAATTATATCTATAAAGCATTAAAATATATTTATTATATGTATGAATATTATACATAAATATATATTACTATATATTATATGTAATTATATTCTATATTACACATAATAGCATATAAAACATATTATGATATAATATTATGTTAAATAGCAAAATATAATAATTATAATATATGTTAATATAATTATAGTATAACATTATAATTATAATATGTAATATATTTATAGATAATGTGATTACATATTATCATTATGTGGATTATTTAAAAATAATAAATATGTAATAGTACATATATGTTATATATAATATATATTTTAACTGATAACATTATATATATTATCTCTGTATTATCATCATTGTGCAGATTATTTTTATTTTTATATATTTTTTATTTATTATTTTTTTTTTGAGACGGAGTCTCGCTCTGCTGCCCAGGCTGGAGTGCAGTGGCCGGATCTCAGCTCACTGCAAGCTCCGCCTCCCGGGTTCACGCCATTCTCCTGCCTCAGCCTCCCGAGTAGCTGGGACTACAGGCGCCCGCCACCTCGCCCGGTTAGTTTTTTGTATTTTTTTTTAGTAGAGACGGGGTTTCACCGTGTTAGCCAGGATGGTCTCGATCTCCTGACCTCGTGATCCGCCCGTCTCGGCCTCCCAAAGTGCTGGGATTACAGGCTTGAGCCACCGCGCCCGGCCCAGATTATTTTTAAATAATAAATAACCATGAAAAAAGTGCCCTCTATTGTATCTGTCATCCCTTGTGCAATAATAGCACCACAGAGGATGCTATTAGGAAACAGCGTCTGGGGGAAAAAAAAAATGACAAGTAAGAGGCAGGACTAACTTGCAGGTCTCACTGTGATGGACAGAACGTTGTGTGAAGACTCACGTTGTTAACTTTTGCTCCAAGAACTACTGCAGGAACATACCAGGACATCTGAAAGAATACATGGACTCTTTGAAAGAAGTGGCTTGTCACTGCAAACTCCACGTGACAGCTGAAAAACTGTAAGTGCCCAAAGTGTGAGAGGGAGAAAGTCCACCTCCAAACATACATTGCCTTTGGAGAACTTGAAAATCCAGATAATGGAAGAAGAATTTACCTAGAACTGGAATGAATTCAGAAAGCTGAGTACAATATAAAAGAAGCAGCAGCAATGGGAAGAGTAGGCACTTCCAGTTAACAGGAAAGCTCAAGAAGCCATTTCTGACTTTATCTCACAGAGGTCCTTGGGGAGGGCTACCAGTGGAATTAGGGAAGGCCCACAAGGAGATAGAAACTTTCACTTGAATGTTGTAACAAATTCGACCAAGCATGAATTTTTCTGGGCAGAGTCTGGGAGGAGGCGAATAGGAAGTGCAGATACGAGCTTAGAACCTGTGGCAGGTGGGGAGAGTGGGCCCTGAAAGTCCTGCTTGCTTTCTCAGTGGGGAGACATGTAGCCTGGGGCAAGGTCTCAGCCCTTCTCACCAGCTTTCTATAAATAAATTTGATGCTGTTGGTGGAACATTGTGAGAGTGAGACTGACCCTTGTTGCCTGGATGGGAGCTGGGTGAGACCTGTCACTGTTGGTTTTTCCTAAGTTCCCTGGTGATGTGGATGATGCAGTAGAGGGAACCATAATCCCCCCTGTGAACATAATTCCATTTTTTTTCTTACAAGAAAAAAAAAAAAATCCAAAGGTTAGCAACTTCAAAGACTGAGGTAGATAAACCCACCAAAATGAAAAAGAAAGGCTGCAAGAATGCTAAAAACTCAAAAAGCCAGAGTGCCCTCTTTCCTCCAAATGACTGCATTACCTCTCCAGCAAGTATTCAGAACTGGGTGGAGGCTGACATAGTTAAAATGACAGGAGTGGACTTCAGAATGAGGATAAAATTGATCTTCACTGAGCTAAAGGAGCATGTTCTAACTCAATGCAAGCAAGCTAAAACTCATGATAAAATATTGCAGGAGCTGACAGACAAATAGCCAGTATAGAAAAGAGCATAACCAACTTGATAGAGCTGAAAAACACAATACAAGAAGGTCATAATGCAATAAGAAGTATTAATAGCAGAATAGATCAAATGGAGAAAAGAATCCTGGAGCTTGAAGACTCTCTTTCTGAAATAAGACAGCCAGAAAAGAATAGAGAAAAAAGAATTTAAAAGAATGAATAAAGCCTCTGAGAAATATGTGATTATGTAAAGAGACTGAATATGTGACTGATTGTTGTACCTGAAAGAGATATAAAGAATGGAACCAATCTGGAAAATATATTTCAGAATATCATCTATGAGAACTTCCCCAACCTAGCTAGACAGGTCAACATTCACATTCAGGAAATGCAGAGAACTCCAGTAAGATACTCCACAAGAAGATCATCCCCAAGACACATCATCATCAGATTATCTGAGGTTGAAATTCAAAAGAAACAAACAAACAAAAAAATTAAGGGCAGCCAGAGAGAAAGGTCAGATCAACTACAAAGGGAAGCTCATTGGACTAACAATACAACTCTCAGCAGAAACCCTGCAAGCAAGTCAGAAGAGATTGGAGCACAATATTTAACATTCTTAAAGAAACTAATTTTCAACCCAGAATTTCATATCCAGCCAAAATAAGCTTCATAAAAGAAGAAATAAGATCCTTTCTAGACAAGGAAATGTTGAGGAGTTTGTAACCATCAGCCTGCCTTACAAGAGCTTCTGAAAGAAGCACTAAATATGGAAAGAAATAACCATTACCAGCCAATATAAAAACACACTGAAGTACATGGACCAATGACTCTATGAAACAACCACACAAACAAGTCTGCAAAATAACCAGCTAGCATCATGATGACAGGATAAAATCCACACATAACAATACTAATCGTGAATGTAAATGGGCTACTTGCCCTAATTAAAAGACACAGAATGGCAAGCTAGATAAAAGACCCAATGCTACGCTATCTTCAAGATACCTATCTCACATGCAATGATACACATAGGCTCAAAATAAAGGGACAGAGAAAAATTTACCAAGTAAATGAAAAACAAAAAAAAAAAGCAGGGGTTGCCAACTTAGTTTCTGGCAAAAACAGACTTTAACCCAACAAAGATTTAAAAAGATAAAGAAGGTCATTACATAATAGTAAGAGGTTCAATTAAACAAAAAGAGTTAACTATCCTAAATATATGTGCATCTGACACAGAAGCCCCACATTCATAAAACAAGTTATTAGAGACCTTCAAAGAAACTTAGACTCCCACACAATAATAGGGAGATTTTAACAACCCACTGACAATGTTAGACAGATCATCAAGACAGAAAATTAACAAAGGTATTCAGTACTTGAACTCGTCTCTGGATCAAATGGACCTGATAGATTCTACAGAACTCTCCACCCAAAACCAACAGAATATACATTCTTCTCATCACCACATGACCCATACTCTAAAATTGATTACATAATCAGAAGTAAAACACTTTTCAGCAAATGAAAAATAACTGAAATTTTAACATACAGCTTCTCAGACCACAGCACAATCAAATTAGAAATTAACACTAAGAAATTCACTCAAAACCATACAATCACGTGGAAATTGAATAACCCGTCCTATATGACTTTTGGGTAAGTGATGAAATTAAGGCAGAATTTGAAAAGTTATTTGAACCTAATGAGAACAAAGATACAGTGTACCAGAATCTCTGGAACATAGCTAAGGCAGTGATAAGAGTGAAATGTATAGTACTAAATGCCCACATTAAAAAGCTGGGAAGATCTCAAGTTAACAACCTAATGTAACAACTAAAAGAACTAGAGAACCGAGAGAAAACAAATCCCAAAGCTAGCAGAAGACAAGAAATCACTAAAATCAGATCTAAACTGAAAGAGACAGAAACACACAAAACCATTAAAAAGATCAATGAAACTGAGGGCTAGGTTTTGAAAAAAAATAATAAAATAGACCACTAAGTACACTAATAAGGAAGAAAAGAGAAGATTCAAATAAACACAATCAGAAATGATAAGGGGAGTATTGCCACTGACACTGCAGAAACACAAACAACCATCAGAGAATGTTATAAACACCTCTATGCATATAAACAAGAAAATCTAGAACATATGGATAGATTCCTGGACACATACAACCTCCCAAGACTGAACCAGGAAGAAACTGAATTCCTGAAGAGACCACTATTGAGTTCTGAAATTGAGGCAGTAGTAAATAGCCTACCAATCAATAAAAGCCCAGGACCAGATGGATTCACAGCTGAATTCTACCACATGTACAACGAAAAGTTAGTACCACTCCTACTTAAACTTTCAAAAAAACTGAACAGGAATGACTCCTCCTTAACTCAGTCTATGTGACCCATGTCATCCTGATACCACAACTTGGCTGAGATACAAAAATAAAAAAAAAAAGGAAACTTCAGGACAATATCCTTGATGAACATTGATGCAAAAATCCTCAATAAAACACTGGCAAACTGAATCCAGCAGCACATCAAAAATCTTATCCACCATGATCAAGTAGGTTTCATTCTTGGGATGTAAAGTTGGTTCAACATACACAAATCAATAAATGTAACTCATCACACACACGCACACACACAAACTAAAGATTAAAAACACATGATTATCTCAACAGATGCAGAAAAGACTGTTGAAAAATTCGGCAGCCTTTTTAAAACTCTCAACAAACTAAGTATTGAAAGAACATAAATCAAAATAATAAAAGTTACCTATGACAAACCCACAGCCAACAAACCCACAGCCATTTTTGCTGAATGAACAAAAACTAGAAGCATCCCTGTTGAAAAACAGCACAAATCAAGGATCCCCTCTCTCATCATTTATATTTAACATAGTATTGGAAGTTCTGGCCAGACCAATCAGGCAAGAGAAAGAAATGAAGGGCATTCAAATGGGAAGAGAGGAAGTCAATCTATTTGTTTGCAGATGACATCATCTTATATCTAGAAAACTCCATTGTCTCAGCGCAAAATCTTCTTAAACTCATAAACAACATCATCAAAGTCTCAGGATACAAAATAAATGTCCAAAAGTTGCTAGCATTTGTATGGATCGACGACAGTCAAACCAAGAGCCAAATCATGAATTAACTCCCATTTATAACTGCCACACACACAAAATAAAATATCTAAGAATACGACTAACGAGGGAAGTAAAAGATCTCTACAAGGAGAACTGCTGATACAGGAGTTAAGAGGAAATCATTTAGGCAGATAGTAAGGGTATGGGAGTCCTTGGTAAGGCTTTTCTTTTTAATAAAAAGCAGACCAAAATCATTTTCTAACAAAGAGCAGCCTGTAAAGTCAAGCTACGGACATAGACAAGCGAGCTGGGAGCTTGCATAGGTGAATGCCGGCAGGAACTAGAGACTAGAGATGTTGAAGTTGGGGGCTCCATCTTCCCTTCTCTGCCAGCCATGTGAAAAGAAGCAGACAAGATGGCACAGATCAACTGGAAAGCCCATTTGCATAATAAGATTCGGGTGGAGTGACCAGCCTTTCCTGCATGCTATGTAAATGTCATACCTGATGTAACCAATCTGTGAGCCTTACGTAAATCAGACACTGCCTCCTCAAACCAGACTATAAAATCCAGTGCATCCACTGTCAGCTTATCCTTTCTGCTCGGAGAAGCAGCTCTCTCTCTAATTTTATTATAATTAAATAATTAATTTTATTATATATTTTTTTCTCTGTGATATACTCTGATATGATAAATTTATCAATCTTTCTCTTATGAATGGTGATTTTGGTGTTAGTCTAGGAACTGTTTCCCTACTCTTAAAGTCTGAAGATCTTCTCTTAGGTTTGTTTTCTAAAAATTATATCATTTTACCTTTTATATTTAAATCTATGATTCATTTTGAGTCAATTTTTGTAAAAGTTGTGGGATTCAATGCAGTCTTTTGACGGTGGATATGTAATTTTTCTAGCAATCTTTGCTAAGACTACCTTTTCTTCCTCAAATTATTTTTGTATTTTTATCAAAAGTCAGTTGGACATATTTCTATGGGTCTGTATCTCGGTTCAATATTCTGTTCCACTGACTTATATATGTGTCCTTTTCCTATTACTACACTGTATTAATTACTATGTTTTAATCTTCAGTGTTGGGCAGAGTGATTTATTTTACTTTCTTCTTCTTTTTACAAGATAGCTTTAGCTGTCCTAGGACTTATGCTTCTGGATATATATTTTAGAACGCATTTCAATTCCTAAAAAAAAAAAGATGGAATTTTGATAAAAAGTGCACTAAACCTATAAATCAATTTGGTAAGAATTGACATCTTTGTAATATTGTGCCTTCCAATCCATGCATATGGTGTGTTACTTGAATTATTTAGGATTTCTTTGATCTCTTTCATCAGAATTTTTTAATTTTCAGGATACAGATCCTGTACATATTTTGTTAGAATTGTGCCAAAGTATTTAATTTTCTTTAGAGAAACTGTTTTGTTTTTAATTTTGGTTTTTATTTGCTTGTAAATAAAAGTTTGATTGTTAAGTGTATTGATCTTGTTATTGTGACTGAGTTAAACTTACTTATTAGTATTGAGATACTTGCTTTTGTTTTTGTAGATTCTTTAAGATTTTCTATGTAGACAATAAGTGACATCTGGAAATAGAGATCATTGTTATGTGTTTCTTTATAATATATATGTTTTTTATTTATTTTTCTTGGCTTATTGTACTAACTAGAAATTCTAGTATTATTTTGATAAGAGTGGTAAGAACAGACATTCTTACCTTATTCTTGATCTTAGGGAGTAAGCATTTAGCTTTTTACTTTTAAGTATGATTTTAGTTGTAGATTTTTACAAAACACTCTTTACCAAGTTGAGATCATTGCCTATGTTCCTAACTTACTAAAAGTTTTTATCATGAGTGTTCAATTTTATGAAATTCTTTTTCTGAATTAATTAATATGGTCATAAGATTTTTCTTCTTTAGCCTGATGTAAATTACAATGATTGATCTTTGAATGTTGAACTTGACATGCATACCTGAAATAAATTACTCTTGGTCATAAAGTACAATTCTTTTTATATATTATGAAAATTAGTTTGCTATTTTTTAAATGTCATTTTTTTAATTCAAGTTTTGTTCTGGTTCCAAAGATTTATAAAACATATGATTGTGTTTTGTTTGAATATTTTTCATTCAATTAAAAATGCATTAACGTCCTGAGTTTTATAATTTTAATGTGTTTTTTTACATCTGTAAGCTACATTTTAGACTGAAGTTCTGGTTTATGTTTCTATGGCACTTTTTATTTTGAAATATAAAACATTGTTTTACCTCATGTCTGAAGTTAAGTAATTAAATATATTTTTTTGATCCACTGCCTTTTGATTGTTCCTTTCTCCACCTCCTTCCCTTTTCTCTTTCCGCATGCCCTCCTTGCCTTATTACTTAAGTTGTTTCTATCATCCAAATTACATTTGATAATTGAAGCATATGTAAAATTATAGCATGTAAGGCTCAGAGCACATGTAAGATCATATCAAGAGTAAATAGGAAGTAAAACAAGACCATAGCAATTTAAAACATATCAAGAGAAAAATGTGCTTGCTTTTACAAAATATATATATTTTTTATTTTACAAGTCTGTTTCCTTTTTCAGATTGCTGTCAACAGGATGGCCCAGAGACAGTAAGTGAATATATGAGAAAATATATGAGAAGAGACAAAAAGGCATAAAGATATTAATAGGCCAGAAATAAAATATATCTTCTTCTTCAGCCTCATGTGGGCTATGGTCAGTCTGCTATAGCTTAGGGATCAGATGAAAGGTACAGAGATATCAATCTTGTTTTTAAATACCCTTACTTGCTCCAAGAAGTTCTGGCATCCATTCTTCAGTGAAGACTAAATATGTGACAAGTGTGAACTTTAAAAGCAAAATATTTTCAAGTTTTCAAGTGTATTAAAAATGTCTGAACAAATTCTAAAAGTTCAGCTTTAGATAACTCAAAATGACTTAATGAAATTTTACTAACCTTTCCAAATATTGTACCTCAAAGCTGAGAGGAGGAATGAAAAATTTTGGCTTAAAGGGTAATATTTCAAGAAAAGTATAAATGCTTGAAAGTGAGGGCTGTATAAATGTGTGTATAAATGTTTTTTTCAAACATAGCTACAGTTGTCTTTCCAGAAGTATTTGTTAACTAATTGAATCCAAAACTATTAAGCTTTTTTTTTTTTACATAAACATGGAATTTGTTTTCATATTGACACTTTATAAATGGTTTATTAACTGTTTAATCAGACATCTCAATAAAAGACGGGTGAGGGATCAATGTAGTAATTTGTACTGCAATTAAATATTAATGTTAGCTATAAATAGAATATTTGTTAAGAATAGTGTGATTATTACTATGTATAATTTTATGTTATATAAATAATAGTATATAAAAATTGCAGTCATGTGCCACAGAATGATGTTTCAGTTGATGATGGACTACATAAGTAACAACAGTCCCATATGATATAATGGAGCCCAAAAACTTGTTTGGCCTAGAGACATCATAGCCATTGTAACATCATAGAGCAATTACTTAATTTTTGTATACATTTAAGTGTAGCCTGAGTGTACAATGCTTACAAAGCCTACAAAAGTATACAGTAGTGTCTTAGGCCTTTGCATTCATTCACCACTTAGCCACCAAGAGCAATTTTCAGCTTTGCAAATTTCATTCATGGTAAGTGCTCCATACAGGTGTACCATTTTTAAAAATCACTGATACCATATTTTACTCTACTTGTTTTATGTTTACATAGGTTTAGATACACAAATACTGATAGCAGCAGTGACCAATCTGAAGCAACCACTGCGAATATGCGAGCTGCAGTGCCCCCACTGCACATCCAGGGTTGCCTGTTCCTCAGAGTCATAGGGAGTTGGGAACAGGCAAGAGTCCTGCCCCCTACCAAATTGGCAGGGCAAGATTCCCATGCTCCTGGGCACAGCCACAGCCACCCAGCTTCGGCTCCAGACCCCAGCATCCCCGCACTCTCAGAGACCCAGGAAGCTCCTTGCCCTTGCCGCAGGCTGGAAAGTGCCTGCTGCTACTCCCTGGCTCAAGCGCCCACTCTGATTTCAAAGCAAAGTTGTGGCTGAGCCCAGGAGCATGCGGCCCTGGCTGGTTATGCATGTGTTCAGGGCAGCCCCCACATGCCAGCCCCCTGCCGCCTCGGCCTCCTCCAGACTTTGGGTGTCAACAAATATGGGAGGGAGACCGAGGTGGGGGTGTGAGGGTGTCTTGGCGTGGGCCTGCAGGCGCCCCTTGGAACAAACAGCCTGGGTGCCTGGATGGCATGTTGATTGCGGCAGGAGGCAGATAGGTTTCTGAGCAGAAAGGGGCAGGTTCCAGGTGAAACCTCACCTTGAATCCAGGGACGGCTTGAAGCTTAGGGGCAGGCTGGGCTACCAGTTCTGGGTGGAGTCCATGGCCTGGAGCTAGAACTTACGGTGCTTCACGCCCCGCCCCCCGCCCATGGACCAATCAGCATGTGCTTCCTCCCTTCTGAGCCCATAACTGTGGACTCAGCCAAACTTGGATAAATGTGAGGACTACCAGCTGTATGAAGGAGCTACCCACCAGAGGTCTCTTCTCTGCCAAGAGCTGGATACTTATCAGTATGATGTGCCTGTGGAAAGGAGCTACCCATTATGGGTCTCTTGAGAGCTGTCCTGACACTCAGTGAAGCTCCTCTCTGCCTTGCTTACCCTCCAGTTGTCCACATACCTCATCCTTCCTGGACACGTGACAAAAACTCAGGACCTGCCAAATGGCAAGACTGAAAGAGCTTGGACAACAAGAAGGAGAGAAGAGCTACAGCTCTACTGGGCACCCAGACATTGGGGCTCCCCGTGGCAGGGCTGTGACATGCTGTAACACAGTCTTTGGGACTTGCAGTTCCTGGAGTCTTTGAGTTTTGGGCGTCATTTTGTTTCCCTTGTTCAGATGCTGGTGCCTGCAGCGAAAGCTGCTTGTAGTATGTCTGGTCCAGTGCAGCCTCGCGTGAAGCTAGTGCCTGTGCTGGCGCCCCTGGTGCTGCCTGCCCCACCAAAGCTGGAATCCCTGGCTGTGTGCATTGGCCGCACCCCATGCTTGCTTGCTCACACACCCCTGACCACTCTGCACCTGGCTCGCCTTTTACTGGCATAGGATCCAGGCCAGTAGCACAAGTCAAACACAGCTTGCTGGGCCCAGTGTGTAGAACAAGACCAACGAGCGCAAGCAAAACGCAAGCAGAGGTGCCGTCAGCCACAGGTTGTAAAACAATTAGAAAATTAAAACATGCAATATTTTTGTTTCATTGAAATATTTTTTTGTACTTATGTAGTCCCTATCTTCAAAGCCTCAAGTAACTGAAGAAAATTAAATAAATGCCAGGTCTATCTAATTTAAAATGAGTTCAATATTGATTAAACATTGTAATTCCATTAAAAATTCTAACTAGTCAAATACTTCATTTAATGAAAACTACAAATTTGGTAACACAATTAGAAATATCTATTTAATTTATCCAAGTTCCTTACTTGGATATCGAGACCACCTCGGTCGGGGAGACCCTAACACAGCGGCGCTAGAGGAATTAAAGAAACACAGAAATATAGCGGTGTGGAGTGGGAAATCAGGGGTCTCACAACCTTCAGAGCTGAGAGCCTCGAACAGGGATTTACCCACGTATTTATTGACAGCAAGCCAGTGATAAGCACTGTTTCTCAAGATTACAGATTAACTAAAAGTATTCCTTACTGGAAACAAAGGGATGGGCCAAAATAAAGGGATGGGCTCTGGCTAGTCATCTGCAGCAGAAGCATGTTCTTAAGGCACAGATCGTCAAGCTATTGTTTGTGATTTAAGAACGCCTTTAAGCGGTTTTCCGCCCTGGGTGGGCCGGGTATACCTTGCCCTCATTCCGGTAAACCCACAGCCTTCTAGTGTGGGTGTCATGGCCATCACGAACATGTCACAGTGCTGCAGAGATTTTGTTTATGGCCAGTTTTTGGACCAGTTTATGGCCAGATTTTGGAGACCTATTCTCAACACTTGGAGATCAAATTTTAGATTTTGATTTACATAACATTGAAGAAAAGATTCATTGCTATCTAGTCTCCAGTTCCAGTCCTTCCACCTTAGTCCTGACCAACTTCTGAAATTTTAATAACCTTAAGATCAAACTTTCTGTCTTTAGACTATTCATGAATCATCTTTTAAACACTATTAATGGAGCTCTTTTAATTATGAGCCAACACTTACTGAATCTAGCAGCTATAATTTGCATTTTACTTAGCAAGTGATGTGCTGGAGCTAGCCCTAACTGAGTCATACGGGATGACTTTGACTTTTTTTTTCCCATTTTCCTATTTGGTGGCATGAAAGTGGGAACTTGAAATTGGTCATGCTGAGGAAATTAACACCACAGACATCAGCAAATAGTACAAAACTGAGATTTTTGCCCACTCTCTGGTGAACTAACTGCTAAATATTTACTGTCACATCATTGCTTATAGCACTTCATAAACTGATCCTACCACATTCACATCTAAAGGTGAAGATAATTTAGGATTTTGGTATGTATTGTAATTTCTTTATTCTTTGTGACTTGGGAAAAAATATAAGATTTCTTACAATTCTGCACCCTCTTCTTTGTTTTTGTCACATTGCTCTGCTGACTTTATCTCACAAACCACAGTTCCTTTCATTCCAGTGTTTGTACTATTGTTTCCCCAGTCCAAGAAGTTTAACATTTAAACTTACACAGATCCGCATTCTTACAGATGCACACACACACACACACACACACACACACATAGCCTGTCTGGTGTGCATGACAATACACTAGAAAAAGCTGAGATTTAGTGATCAAAATAAATTGAGTTTAAATCACTACTCTATCACATACTAACATAAATGTTGAAGATAATTCTATTTTTTATGAAAGAGAAATACAATTATAGGGTTAATAGGGTGGTTGTGAAGGACAAATGAGAGAATATATCCAAATGTCTTATGTGCCTTAATACTATCTGGCACATGATCATTTCCAAATCATTTTTGTTATTTTCTCCTTTCGTTAACAATCAACAATATGGTATATCACTTGATATAGTTTGGATGTGTGTCCCCGCCCAAATCTCATGTCAAATTTTAATCCTCAATGTGGGAGAAGGACCTGGTGGGAGGTGATTTGATCATGACAGTGAACTTCCCTCTTGCTGTTCTCATAATAACGGGTAAGTTCTCAGGAGATCTGATTGTTTAAAAGTGTGTAGCAACTCCCCCTTCTCTCTCTTTCTCCTTCTCCAGCCATGTAAGACGTGCCTGCTTCCCCTTCACCTTAAGTCATTATTGTAAGTTTCCTGAGGCCTCCCCTATGGAACTGAGAGCCAACTAAGTCTCTTTGCTTTATAAATTACCCCGTTTCAGGTATTTCTTTCTTTCTTTCATTTTTTCTTTTTCTTTTTTTTTTTTTTTGAGACGGAGTCTCGCTCTGTCACCCAGGCTGGAGTGCAGTGGCACAATCTCGGCTCACTGCAAGCTCTGCCTCCCAGGTTCAGGCCATTCTCCTGCCTCAGCCTCCCAAGTAACTGAGACTACAGGTGCCCGCCACCACACCCGGCTAATTATTTGTATTTTTTAGTAGAGACAGGGTTTCACCATGTTAGCCAGGATGGTCTCAATTTCCTGATCTCGTGATCCAATTGCCTCGGCCTCCGAAAGTGCTAGGATTACAGGCGTGAGCCACCGCACCTGGCCAGTTT
Source organism: Theropithecus gelada (assembly GCF_003255815.1). Taxonomy (NCBI): domain Eukaryota; kingdom Metazoa; phylum Chordata; class Mammalia; order Primates; family Cercopithecidae; genus Theropithecus; species Theropithecus gelada. The sequence goes on along the minus strand of NC_037671.1, from coordinate 65,422,555 downwards.
CAGGTATTTCTTTACAGCACTGTGAGAAGGAACTAATACATCACCCATCAATAACATAAAATTGCAATTTTTTAAAAATCACCTTTTTGAAAAAGTTTTAGAGAAACTTACACAAACATTTTCCAAGCTATGACACTTTATCTCTTTTGCCATTAAACATTTGGTTATATTAGCAGTAATCCTGACTGTTTTCAATCTCCACTATCTCCATCATGTATAGACATGAAAGATATTACTTCCTATAAACAAACTCAAAAGAGGAAACAGGTGAAAACAGCCTGTCATTATTGTGAACATAGGAATCTAGAAGTGATAATTAACAAATATTATGATCCAAATATACATATATATTTCTAAAGACATGTGCTAACAAGAAATCTTGTATAGAATGCATTGAATTCAACCTTATGTTGCAATCAGTTCTTCAAAACTATTGCTGTAATATAGACTTAGATTATCATTGTCAGCAGCTCAACAATTCAGAACATTTTCACATATTAGAATCTCTGTTATTTATTACAACCTCCTTTGAATAATATAATCGTTTTTCTTATAAGGAAAAAAAATGGTGCATCAGAGCTTCAGGGGTGCAAATAGCTAAGAATATAAGAACTAAAGTATCTTTTCTTTCACTGTTTTGCCTTGATATTTATTTTAAGAAATCGGGCTTCGAAGGTAAAATTGATCTCTACTTCTTTTCACATAGCCAATTTTGATTTGTACAAAGACCCCATTCGATTTCTACATATACATACTGACATCAATTGCTAATGGTATTCTCTGCATATCCTTGGCACAATGACAATTTAATTGTCACAGAGGCAAGCACGTACCTAAGCTTGTCATACAAACAGCCAGGCTTCTCATCGGCTGGTTCTTTGGGTTTGGGACGTATTAGGGAAACAACATTTTATCTTGCATACCAGATGCTGTCTCTTACAGAAATATGACAGCATCATTTCTTAAACTCAAAAGCCAGGTCAAGGTCCCAAAATATCATCTGGCTTATATTACCTTTAGTAAATGTTTTTCTTTTAACTATAGAACCTTAAATGATTAATCAATCTTCAAGTGATTACATTGGAATGCTGTCACCTGATATAGATGATAAGTCGTCATAGCTGAATGAGGGAAAGGGAAGATTGCATTCAGAATATTTCCACTTGGGATATAAATATTTATCTGAGCTTCATCCTCTGGCCCCAGTGGGGCCTTTGCCTCTATTCTATTTTTATGTTTATTTTGATAACAATACAACACAATACACTTAAATAATACAGTTAAATGATAGGGATTCTTCTAAATAGTTTAAATGTCATTCTCACGCATATTGGAGTAAAATTTTAAATCTGAAATACCTTGAATCTCCTGAGACAAATCCAAATTTACATGAAAGTTCAGATGTCAGACTTCTTAACTCAGATAAAAGTGTTTCTACTAGGAAAGTTGTAGCAGCAGATAGAATTGTTTCCAAGACACAGGCATCTTGAAAAATATCTTTGTACGTGAGAAATCAAAACCTTGTCTTTTGACCAAGAATTTACATTCTAGATTTATTTTACTCCTCTTTATGTTTTTAGATCACTTAAAAAATGATGTCATAAGTAACCTTAGTGACAGCCCATGTTGTTTTTCACCACAAAAGCAAAGATTTTGAGCATCATAATTTTCTAGAATATGGCAGAATAAAACTGTCTTTGATGAAATTTTTTTGAAGAAGAAAACAAAATATTTTCCAAACAAACAACTTAAATCAAAACTTTGTGTAAGCTTTTATTTCTTTTTAAAACTTTAATGTAGAAATGTTGGGGGGTTACAAATGATGTTACCATCAATACAGTTATGAGTTTAATGTACATATTCTGTATCAGAATATTCAGAAATACACATTTCAGTTCATTTGGCATTGGTTTGTGAAGTATTTAGGGATTCTAAATAATTTTATAATTTATACTTTTCATTTGATAAGCTGATGGTTGAGATAACAGGTTGACGCTTTTATTTTAAAAAGATTACAAGTAATCTTTGTGGGGATATATTTCTGGACGAGTCTTACTCCAACACTGAGACATGTCTCAGGATGGCTATTTTTCATGCACCCCTGGGTATCAAGCCCTGCAGTATGCCAGTCACTGCACTGCACCAGTTGATCTGGCTATGAAGTTGCAAACAAATGATGTTTCTGCCCTGCTAGAGTTTGCATTCTGTTGGAGATGAGGAGTAGATAATATAAAAATAAAATAAATACATATTTTGTGACATAATTGTAAGTGCTATTGAGTAAAATGAGTTAACAAGACGTGAGGTGTCATGTCAGATTTCTAATTTATATAGGGTGATAAGGAGATGATACTGATAAAGATGGAAATTAAAGAGAGATAATGAATTAAGAGTGAGCTTTGTGATAACTGGAGGGAGCACCCACTAGGCAAAAGAATACCTCTAAGAAAGAGCCAGGAGGTCAGCTGTAGCTTGAAGAAAAAGAACAGAGATGAGAGAGGTAGAAAATGAGGTCAGAGAAATAGCCAGGGTCCAGACAATATTGGGTCTTGTGCTCTATAGTAAGGCCATAGGTCTATGGTGACAGAAATGATACTGTATGCCATTAGACATCCTAGAGTGGAATTTACTCCAAGTCCAAAATGACAACAACAAAAACAGTCATCATAAGCAAAGATTCAGGCTCGCTTTAGGGGAATATTATTGAATTCTTATAATCCTTGATGTGAGAACAGCCTTCTTATTTTGGTGGATGTGGAATGGCCAGTATTAACACAGGCCTGCTGTGTGCTACAGCAGTAGCAGTGTGAGTACTTAGCAGCAAGCATTACAGAGGACCTGGTGGGGGGCAGCAGGTAAAAGATAGGTGTCTCTGCCAGAGTAAGGAAGAATAAAGAATCTCAGAGACTTATTGAACTGGGATCTAGAGACAAAGACCGTGTTCTTAAGGCTTGGGCTGTACCTTCACAAGTAGCATGATAAAGGACAACAGAATCTCATTTATTTCATCACTATTGCAAATATCATTCAATTTTACTTTTCTATTAGCTTTGTCCTGGACTGAAGAATATTTAACTCCAAGTGGTAATTTTTCATTAATAGCTCACCTTAATATGAAAATGAATTATCGCTATGGCTTGGGAGGAAGGCAAAAATGTTTTTGCTAGAAATAATGCCCCATCACCCAGGAAAAATCTACTAATATAGACAGCAGCAATGTCAGAAGGCACAATGTTCTTTGTTAACAGGCTCCTTCCTACCTGGTCTATTCACTGAGAAATAGCTTCTCAGTTTCTGTGATACTGGCCTTTCCCATATCCCTTTTTACATTACCATTTTGGTGTCCACCTATTTAGTTTCTATTTATGATTTTGTTGTAATTTTATTTTAGTGTGATTCCTGCTGCTAGATGTTTTGGCATAGGCTGCCTATTCCTTCCAAGAATGTGCCAGATTTTATCCAGGAAATCTCATTAAAGATTTCAATAATGGCAATTTGGTAGTTTTCAAAACTGAATTAAGAATATTTATAGATTAATTTTCTCTTCTACATCTAGGTCCAATTCAGTAAGTTGAATTTAAGAAAGAAGCATGGAAGAGAATTTTGTGGCTAATATCATGACAAATGTCTTCTATAAATGGTTCATTCAAAATCCTGCGCATTTTCTGCTATAACATTTTCTAATGTTATCAAGGCCTATCAACTACCTCTGTGGATAAATAAAGTTCAAAATTATCATGATATTATTTTTTACAAAACAATATTACATACCATTTCTGACTTCAATAAAATATTCTAGAAAATATTTACATTCCTCCCCTTCACATTTATTTCTTATCGTTTACTAAGGCAAACACATGCGTGATAAAAAATTTCAAATATTTATTTTTATCAATTTATGTATATTTAAGCAGAATAAGGACTGACATCTTTTGAAGTTGGGAGGGTAAAACCTAACTATTGTAAAAGTATTGCTATGGTACACTAGAATCATGTGAGTCTACCACCTTTGGCCTATATAAACTGTAATTTCATACAATTAAACCAACATAGAATAAAATGATGTGATAATATCAGTCTTATGCTTTTCAGTCTAGAATCCTATTTAGCATAGTAAGATGCTTTCATTAAGTACTAATCCAGGAATTTTTATGCATGTTTTATAGTAAGAACTATCTTTCAAAGGAATCTTTCTTCCAAGACCAATAAATATATGCAACAGGGGTGCTGCAGTTCTCACAAAGAGAAACACTAGAATCCTAATTGCCGGAATTTCCTTCTCTCTCTCTACTTAGTAATCACAGAAAAGATTGGGGGAAGGTAACTTGAAATAATTTCTCTAGTACTTTAAACTCATTTTACAAATTATAAGTGAGATTCCAAAGGACTCACTTGGAATCTGGTCTGGTCTAAATCTGGTCTAAAACTGACTAGACCAGATTTATAAAACATATCAATGGCTGACTAATAAATAAAATATAAGCTGGCTGGGCGTGATGGCTCACACCTGTAATCCCAGCCCTTTGGGAGGCCGAGGTGGGTGGATCAACTGTGGTCAGGAGTTCCGGACTAGCCTGGCCCACATGGTAAAACCCTGTCTCTACTAAAAATAGGAAAAATTAGCCGGGCGTGGTGGTGGGCGCCTATAATCCCAGCTACTTGGGAGGCTGAGACAGGAGAATCTCTTGAACCCGGGAGGCGGAGGTTTCACTGAGCTGAGATGGTGCCACTGCACTCCAGCCTGGGCCACAGAGCGAGACTCCACCTCAGGAAAAAAAAAAAAAATATATATATATATATATATATATGTGTGTGTGTGTGTGTGTGTGTGTGTGTATGTGCACGCACGCACATAACCCTCATAATTTATTCACTAAATGTCTCAAAAGTATGTATCTCACAGCCATTCAGGTTTTTTCTGTTATCTGTAAATTTACATATCAGAATGCATCAAGATATAAAAATACCCTTGAAAGACTATGCAACCAGTTACGATTTGCATACTTTATTCTCACGTTGCTATTTTTCACAGTGTTTGAGTACACTATCTGCTTATTTTTATTATTTTTTTTAACTTGGCAGTGATGAGTTGATGGTTTGGAAATATGTGTTATGAATGTTATTTCATAGTAAAGTATAGTTAATCATTGCAGAAGTGTGTCACCAAAGCTTTTTGAGAAATAATTGGTTTACAGCACTAGAAAATATTGTCCAAGCCTTGGAATCTTGAGATCAATTAGATTAGAAAAAGGTATCAATATATTTTCCAATTAATTCCCTCAGACATGAGCAGTTTAAAAGAGAACATGGGTATCATTTAAACTCAATCTGGGCATTGTATAAATTAACTTGGAAGACAGAAATGTAATATAACTCTAAAGAAGTTAAAAGAAAAAGATATTGACTTGGCTTCTAATCAAAGAGGCTACCCTCTAAACTCTTAAATATAGATAGTTTACTATATTAGTATTCTGCTTGTATTAAAACAAAATCACAACATTTTGCTGGGTCTCTGGAGAGCTAACAAGCCAAAAACCTGGGAGTCAGTCACATTATCTTCTCTCCTTCATTTCAAACCTTTTCTCTTTTCAGATAGTTTTTGTGATCTAGACTTTGTGTAAAGTAGTGGAATACATGTCCAAGCCACATTCTCAAACTTATGTTTACTGCAATAAATCTGATTCCTATATTAGTTCTATGCTGACTTTAAATACCTTTAAAGTTATAAGAGAGAATATGAGTGAAGAGAGAATACAATACAGAATTCCAAAGATAATAAATGTTTTGTCTTGTAATTTAGTATATGACATCTATTTATCACTCTCGTATATCAACTACATAGGAAATACTTTGTCTGTGAATTTCCCTAATATTTTGCCTTGCACAAGTGAATTCTACACATATTTGGATAATAATTAAACATTTACTAGGAAATATGCTACAAATATTTTAAGTACCCAGTGCTTTTTTTTTTTTTTTTACCATTTTTCTCTCTCAACAATTTTTTTGGGGGCGGGGCATGGAAATCAAAGAAACAATCATCTGGAAAATGTGGTCAACCAAGCAAACACTGTTTATGAAGAGATTCAAATTTAAGCACCTTTTGTTTGAAATCATTATCTGTGCACTGCACAGTCCTCTGAAAACAGTGATATCCTCTGCAGATATCCCTTTGTGACAAACCCCCTCCAAAGCTTTTGTTGCAGTGGCCTCCACAGGGTTTGGTACTGGGGTCCTCTCACCTGACAGGCCATCATCCTGTTTGTCAGGACACCTTTATGGCTTAACCCCTACCACTTCTTCTTGTCCCAGGAAAAACCCAAAGCCTATCTATTGATCTGCTGCCTTATTTCTTTCCTTTGCTTCTGTCTCCAGCCAGTCTCCTGCATTACAGAGGAAAGGCAGGCATCAGCTGCCCCCCACACACTAGGTCAGTGTTTCTCAAATTCTACATGGAGGAAATAACTAAATTTTTTGTCTTTTATTAAATTTCAAGGATCACAAACCATATTTATGTAAAATGCAATGAAAATAAATTACCAGAAAAATGAAAGGAAACATTAAAAAAGGTATCAATACAATCCTTATTCTTTATTACAATTAGACACAACAGACATTCTTAAATTGCCAATGTTTACATTCAATGTCTCTACTATTTAAGCAGTTCAGGGACCACCCTTTGGGTAGCACTGCTCTAAGAGGCAAATGTCAGGTCCTCCTGTGAACCCTTTGAATATACTACAGTGGGCTGATAGAACTCTGCAGAGTAGAAAGCATCAAACCTAGAGGTGAGATGACAATGACCCTTTTTTTGTCCTCATTCTCTATGGGTGCTTCTCATCCCCAGTCCCTACTTCATGAAAGCATATCCCACTTAGTGGAAACCTCTGTATTTTGATGACTCTAATTCTCTTTTTGAAGTCCCGGTCTTTTGTGAGTTGGAAGTGGGTGATGCGGGGTAGTACAACTATCATTTAAAAAATTTAGCATGCATTGTTCCAGCAGCTTTTAATAAAGTGATGTTTCTTATCAATTTTCTCCAATTTGGAGCTTCTACAAAAGTCACAAAAATAAGATCACATTCACTGTCCTATTACATTAGTATAAAATTAAAACACCTTTAAAAAGCCTTCTTATCTCTACCCTCATTATGTCTTTAGCTAATCTAAAAATTTAGTTAGTTAAATATAATTTTTTTAAAGAAGAAAATAATAAGTGATTAATAGATACTGGAAACTTTACTTAAATTTGAAACATATGTGTACATTCTTTCATTTTTTGGCATATGGTCAAGGCCATTCCTTTGATTATATGTCCACTGAGCATTATTTCCTACTTTCATTTTTCCATGACATTCAACCCTATCATTATCGAAAATATATAATTACTATAAGAATCACAAGGTTTGGAAAGTAAATTTATTTTCAGGTTAAAACTCCACCAGTGGAAGCGGTCATATATTGGCATCTAAAGAAAGGTTTACTTGTCAAATAATTTGTATATTAGTGTTCTCTGAGTGTCATAGGTTTATTTAATATTGTTCTCATGAGATCTGATGGTTTTATAAGGGGCTTTTCCCCCTTTGGTTGGCACTTACCCTGCCTGCTGCCCTGTGAAGAAGGTGCCTTTTTTTCCCTTTGCCTTCCGCCATGATTGTAAGTTCCCTGAGGCCTTACCAGCCATGTGGAATTGAGTCAATTAAACCTTTTTTCTTTATAAATTACCCAGCCTTGGGTATGTTTTCATAGCATCAGGAGAACAAACTAATACAGTAGTCCATCTTGGCATGGAATCTTTTCAAGCTGCCACCTTAGCTATGCCTTCAAAGGCTATTCAATTGCTATATTAGGCTGGCAACTTCCGGGTTCTGAATGTAATGGTTATGAGCCCATTGCTCCATCTTCTTTGATAGATATAATCCCTTATCCTGAAATACTGTGATTTAGTATATTTGTCAGGAGATCAAATACGATATTCCTTGGATTAGCAGTGCTGCCTGAGAAGACACACCCATAACCACAATGTATGCAAATTCCAGTCAAGACAAATATCCACATCTCCCTAGGTAGAAGTGCTTTAATATAATAAACTTTCCACCAACTTTTGGATGTCTTCCAGAAAAATGATACCTGATCAAGGACGCAGAGCTGGTCTCTATTATTGACACTGGTACATTCAGCAGCTATGGTATTTAGACCATGGTGAATAGACTACTTAATGGCCTGCTCCTGCCCAGCCTTCATCCCTGCCTACATGACTCCTCTGTTCATGCTCACCATACCAGAATGGATATGGCTGATGAAAAAGACTAATGTCAAAAACTAAAAAATAAAAATTTAAAAAACAAGTACATATGGTGGCTTGTGCCTGTAATCTCAGCAATTTGGGAGGCTGAGTCAGGCAGATCACCTGAGGTCAAGGGTTCAAGACCAGTGTGACAAACTTGGTGAAACCTTATCTCTATTAAGAATACAAAAATTAGCTGGGTATGGATGCTGAGGCAGGAGAATCACTCGAACTTGAGAGGTGGAGGTTTCAGTGAGCTGAGATCGCGTCACTGCACTCTGGCCTGGGCAACGCAATGAGACTTCATCTCAAAAATAAAATAAAATAATATAAAATAAGTATTACTACTTGATTGTCTGACACCTTGTGCAGGATGGCTGATCTTTAATAAATATTAACATGCAGTATAGGATCTTCACACCTTATGCTCACTCCCACAGACACATTTACAAGCTTCTTCCCCAGACCTCAGATCTTTCTTTTTTATGGCCTCTAACCAACTAACCAAATTGTTTGCCATCCCTCATGAATCTATCTATATTTTTAACTAGGCCACTTCCCTTTCCACACACAGTAGATGATCATGTGCAACTGTTGAAGCCTGGCCCAAGAAGAGGGTTTTCTTTAACTGCAGAGCAACCCTACAGTAGGGCTACAGTTTAATCGACATCAGTTTTTAGCTGTTATACACGTACCTATCTGACTCATTTGAGAATCTAGCCTACTTCTTCTGTCAACTGGACATAAGAGACCCATCCATCTGAACATAGGTATGAACTGAAAGAGAGGCATCAAGTAGTGATGTGGTGGTTAGGGTTTTTTCTTTTGTTATTTATTTATTTTTAGCTGGAGTCTCGCTCTGTTGCCCACACTGGAATGCAGTGGCACGATCACGGCTCACTGCAACCTTCACCTCCAGGGTTCAAGTGATTCTCCTGCCTCAGCCTCCCGAGTAGCTGGAACTACCGGTGTGTGCAACCACTTCCAGCTAATTTTTTGTATTTTTAATAGAGACAGGGTTTCACTGTGTTAGCCAGGATGGTCTTGATCTCCTGACCTCATGATCCGCCCACCTTGGCCTCCCAAAGTTCTGGGATTGCAGGCGTGAGCCACCGGGCGCAGTCAGGTGGTTAAGGTTTTAACCTACACAGCTTATATGTGTCATCTGGCCTTAATTATGCTTGATCTCATACATATATGCATCTTCCAATAGATTTATGTGAGCCTACTCAACTTCCTAAATTCATGAATATTAGGCAGTTTTGCCTATGTGGTTATAATATATCCTGTGGTGAGATGCTCCATCTTACCGGGATCCAGTAGCTATCCAGGAACTCTTTTATGAATATTATATAGCTCCCCACAGATACTTTTAATACAGTAATTTTCAAACTTTTTAACCTAGAAACTCTTCACCATCTTAAAAATCCTCAAGAACACTAAACAGTTTGTGTTTATGTGGATGACGTAGTTATAGGCATATACATATAGATGTAGATGTAGGTATGTTCTTTTCATTAGAAATTAAAATTAAGAAATTAAAACACATCTATTTGATAATTAATTTAAAATAATGATAGCAAACTTATTACATGTTACCACAAATAATGGGTTCATGAAAAGTTACTATACTTTCCAAAAAAATTTAATGATATGAGGGGCCTTGTTTCACATTTTTGTGAACATTTTTTATCTGGTTTATTAGATGGTAGTTGGATTCTCGTAACAGCTACTACATGACTCTGCTGTTATATAATGTCTTCATTAAAGTATATGAGAAATATCTAGTCTCACAATATTTAGTTCAAAAAGGAAGAATATTTTAGTGGTCTTTTCATATAATTTTGGGTATTCTGCTTTGATCCTATACCAAAATTCAAGTTGCAGTTTTTCAAAGCTAAGTTGCAACATGGAGCATGGCACAGTGTTAATGACATTCCATACATGGTTCTATAATGTTATGAAATGAGCACTTAGAAAAATAATAATACAATGAGTTATTTAATGAGATATTTCAACTGTTGAGATATTCCATTATACAATATAAAAACTCTCATTAATTCATATCATGATCGATCTCATTGGAAATTTTTTTGGACTATTAGGAAGCTATCAAGTTCATAGTTTGAGATACAAATTTCACAAAACTCTTAATTTTCGTTTGAACTGTCAATTGTTATGATTGTTAATAAGAAATGCTAATTATTTTTTCAGGTCTGAAAAATGTCATATGATAATATTAGTTCAAATGACTGCAAAGTAATTATAATATTGTGTACATAGTTAAACAAGTTATAAGAAAGAGTTGTAATATAGGCAACTATATTTTAATACTCTTATTGCATAATATATTTTTAAAAATCAAGAAATATAAGCAGTTGATATAAATACATTTAGATCTATAACATACAAATTCTGAATAAACACGTAATGTAGTTGAATTCACAAATAACTAAACAATACATGTAAATGTCCATCTACACACACACACACATACACAACATGAATATGGAAGATTCACATACTGGTGTGAATTTTGAGAAAATTTGAGACTTTTGGAGGAATTAAAAAAAAAAAAAATTGTTCCAAAGCAAGTTCAAAATTTGTGTCAAACTCTTTATTCAATTTGATCCATTGATTATTTGAATAAGTCAATATATTAAAAATTTGACACTGTTATATTTGTTCAATATTAACATGAGAGAATATTATACAGTCTTTGGAAACATTACTTTTTCAGTAGGGAAATTGTTCATTGTATTTGCACGTATGTGTGGAAAATAAAGCACCTTATCAAATATCACCTCCTCAGAGAAATCCTCTGATATACATAACAGTCATCCATAACCAGCCTTGTCACCTATTTTATGTTTCTTCTAGTCAAAATGTGTTTCTCACCCAATGAAAACGAGGTGAAATATCAAAACATTTTCCTCACTCAATTAAATTTAGTTTCCATGAAAAAATATGTTATGTATTTTTCACCCTGATTACTAAGCAGACATTCAGAACCTGGCATATTGGGGTCATTCAACAGGTAATTGTCATATTTATGAATAACTGAAAATTAACAGGATATAAGGGAGGGATAAACTTTTCTCATGCTATCATTTTCTGAGGGTTTTTTTGGCAAATTATTCTTCCAATGTTTCCTATTGTAATCACAAAATTACATGTTTGAGGAAGAATAATCTGGAAAAGACATTCAGTAGCTAAGGTTTTATTTTCTTCTGTTTTACTTTTTTACTTACTGTCAAATTAAAAATTATTCTAGCACTTAATGTAAGGGCTATTTGATAATACAGTGATTCCATATTCAAAATAGGCAATTAAAGTATTTTGGTGTTTACTCAATTTCTACTGTTTTCATTATTGTTTTTGTTTATTTTTTTATAGCAGACAATCCCTGTGGCATGAAGACAAGATTCTCTGTAGCTCTAGAATTGACCTTCTCAGTAAGCTTTCCAGAATGTGAATTTATTATTGATTGATAAAACTGTGCTAGAGCATTTTTACGACCTAAAGCACTGTTCTTTTTTACTGTGCTTTACCCTATGGTAGTTTTACTGAAAAAAAATCCCAGATGGCACTGAGGTCCATTGTTAATTATCAAAAACACTGTCACATAAAGGATGAAATTTCACACAAATTGACAAGCATTCTTGTTTTAGCTGTCTGGTCAAGCGGGAAGATGTTCAGATTCGTTTGCTACTTTGCTATAATCATTTCTTTTTAAGAAGATCACAAGATTATTTTTTAGTTATCATGAACACAAAATTCTACCCTTAAGTGTGTCTTCGATATCCAGAGCAAAGAAAAGAATGTCTCAAGTTTATATGGCCATCTGCCATTTCAGCATTCAAGTTTTGATCTGTTACCCCCTTTAGAACTGTGTTTCACTCTCCCCTAACTTCTATAGGAACCGTAATTGTCCTGTATGTTAAGCTGCATGAAGTGGGGAAAATATCAACATACTGAAAGTGATCTGCCTCATTCCCTCCAGAATTTCCATCGTTTTATGAGCTCTGAGTTGTGAAGACAATGAAACATAGTGAAGTTTTTGTCAATTCTAGTCAGTTGCCTTGGGAGGGTTTCTCACCCTTAGTCATAGTGGCTTTTTTGTCCAGGTGATTCTTTTTTGTGACATCTTGTCCTATGCATTGCAGGATGTTTAGAAGCATCTCTGACCTCTACAGATTAAAAGCACTAGCACTCACCCTCTTATGACAACCAGAAATTACTCTAGACACTGATTGCCAAATGTTCCATGAACGGCAAAATCCATTCCCCTCCAGTTGAGAATGGCAGTTTTCGGGATTAAAACAAAACATTCAACAATAGCCATCATGACAAAAACATTTGATAATAACTAGATCCCCCCAAATAAGGACAAAAATCACTTAAAAGAAGTGCCATTGCTATGTCTTAGCTAACAGCATTCCTCAAGCGACGGAACAAACTACAGAAACAAGGGTCCTGGTTTTTAAACTTTAATGAGCATTCTCATTATCAAAATTCTTTAAACCCCACTTCTAAGAAACTCTGACTAAATAGTTTTTTAGTGGAGCCTGTCTAATAAGTTATTTGTTACCCAACCATGGGAACTACAGAATCACAGGCAAAATGAGTTAATGCATAGACACATTAAGAAATTAGATAGAAAGACTCAAAGAATAATGAAGACGATCCAAGATAGAACGGAAGGTTCAGAAAAAAAAAAATGCTCTACTTTTGTGGGAAGAAAGAAGGCCTTTTTTTTTTTTTTCTATACACAAAAATGTCTCAACAAATAGCTTTAGCCTGTATTTCTGTGGAATTAAATGCTTACTTACATCCCTGAGGTAATTTAGAAGTACAAGCCATGCACAAACAATGAACAAAATCTTTGTGTGGAAAATTGTGGCTGTTACCTCAAGTGGTAGTTTTAAATAAGGTTCTCTTGACCATATTGAAAATAACAGACGCTGAATTGGCTTTGATACAAAAGATTAGTTAGAAGCTATATCTAGTCATTGCAATGGATTTTGATGTTAAAAATGTGTAACTGAGTATAGCATTGGCCAAGTTATTTTTTTCCATAGGACATGAAACCTATAGAGACTTTATATTGATTTTGCCTTGCCATTTTCAGGAAAACTTAACACTACATCAGGAAGTGTTCACTGTTGCTTTTCAAACCTCTGCTGACACAATCTCATCAGCTCTTTGCAAACAGTGATTGCCAGACACAATCATTTCTGTCAGCTGAATAAGGAGTTCTTTTGAAAGAAACATTACCCGAATTGTTCCTTTCATGCTTCTTTTTCAAGCAAATACTTAGACTGAAATTTCAACAAAGATAACCAAGGCAACACTGAAGTGGATTTTTTGTAAGATATTGGATGAAAATTGTAGGAAGTGTTTTCATTCTGCAATGTGTTATTTCAAATTTAATAGTTTTGTTAAAAGGCAAACCCCATGAAGGCAGGGCTGCTTTTGATCTGTTTTGTTTACTGCTATGCCCCAGCAAATAAAACAGTTCCTAATGCCTGAAACATGGTGAATAAATATTTATTAAATGCACAAATAAACAGAAACTCAGTGTGTTGAAATTAAGATTAGTCAATAATTCAAACTTTTCCTCAAGCATTTCTGAATAGATATAACTATAGATAAATACATCTTGTTTTTTCCTAAGGCCAATCCTTGAATTTGTGCCCATCTCCTTCTCATCTACCCAAAACATTTAATTTCCCCTCTCCCTCATGCTTCAGCATTGTTTTTCCTCTCTAGTAGAACATCAAGCTGGCACACATATAAGCTTTTTTATGTCCTACTTGAAAAAGAAAACTGCTTATTATAAAAACTCTCTTTCATTCTTGCTTCATTCTCCAATAAACTTCATTTTCTCTTTCTCTTTACAAAAAGCAGTGTCTGCATTTTAAATTTTAATTCCTCCCTGCCTATTTCCTCTTGAACCTTTTCCAAAAAAATATTTGCCCTATGAGTTCACTGAAAGTGCTCATGTTTAGGTCAATAAGGTCATGTTAAGGTCAATTAAGTTAAGGACTTTAACTGAATATGCAGTTCTCAATTCTCACCTGACTTGATTCATCAGAAGCATTTGACAAAATTGATTACTGTTTATCTAAAAACATTATTTATTTGACTTCTCATATGCAGAATTACTGTTCCTTACCTTTGGTGATTTCTTCTCAATCTTCTTTTCTTGGTTCTTCTCATCTATTTAAACTGTTAGATTTGGAATGCCCTAAGTCTCAGTTCATGGATTTCTTTATTTATTTATTTGCTTTCACTCTTAAATCTCATCTATTTTCCTGGCTTTGAATACCACTGATATTGTCTACATTTTTATAAAAAACAAAGAGCTTCCTTATGAATTCCACGCTGCCTAGCTGGAATGCCCACCAAGAGCCTGCCTAAGTTCAGCTAAACTTTTGAACTCATAAGACCGTCTTAGCCTTCAGTTGACATCAGCCTACACAAAACAATGTAACACAGTTACCATAGCTTGCTATCAGGAGCCTTACTTCTTCCTTATCTGCAGATGTCCTAGTAGCATTTTTTTTTTTTTTTTTTTTTTGAGACAGAGTCTTGCTCTGTCACCCAGACTGGAGTGCAGTGGCCCGATCTTGGCTCACTGCAAGCTCCGCCTCCAGGGTTCACGCCATTCTGCTACTTCAGCCTCCCGAGCAGCTGGGACTACAGGTGCCTGCCACCATACCCAGCTAATTTTGTTTCTGTATTTTTAGCAGAGACGGGGTTTCACCGTGTTAGCCAGGATGGTCTCGATCTCCGAACCTGGTGATCCACCTGCCTCAGCCATTTGTAACACCATCAGCATATTATTCTCACCAGTTTCTCAGGGAAACAGAAGTAGAGAGCAAAACAAAAGTCAAATTCTTTTTCCAAACAGGGAAACATTAGCTAACCCGTTTCTACAATATCAGACTGCCTGCTTTACATTTCTCTCCGGAGGTAGATCACAAAGTTAGCTTAAACTTAACATTTCCAAAGTTAACATTTTTCCCCCACCAGAAAGTAAACAAACTAACAAACAGCTAAGCCAAACAAAAGACATAGCAACCTAAAGACTGCTGCTTCTACAGTCTTGCATACTGCGTTCACGGAAAGCCCATGCTTTCAGCTTTGTAACTTAAAAACTTAAAAACTCAAAACCTCTTTGGTTTTCTGTTTTTCTCATAACTCATATTCAGTGGGGAAACATATTCTATTAGCTTTATCTTCAAAACAAATGAAGAATTCAATCACGTTTCATAATGTCTGTTTTGCCTGGATGCTTACAATATCATACTAACTGATCTTTTACTCCACCCTTCTCCTTCAGTGTGTTGGAGACATGGTGACCACAGTGATTACTTTATAGTTATCTCACTCACCTCAGAAGGTTCTGGTCACTTCCCATGTCACTCAGAGTAAAATCCAAAGTTCTAAAAATGACTTTCAAGGCCCTGGGGAAAATTGCCTTCACAATGTCTTTAGCCTTCTAATTTTGGCCATAATAAAGATTGAAATAATAGGGCTGCATACAGCTAATTAAAATAGAGGAGCCACTAGGTACTCTTTGAGGTCAGATGGCCTCATAATACATGTATGAATCATCTCTACAGCCAAACTTGAAATATTTCTGAGAATACTGAGCATGCATTGCTGAAGATAGAATTTTATCTTGCGGGGTCAGTAATAAAGCTTTTATATCCACATGGTCTGTAAAGGTAATTTTCTGAGGGGCAAGCAGATTGTTTCAGCTTCTGATCTAAAACTAGGCTTTCTTCACATAGCAGAAAACAATGATGTATCTATGGGCTTCCATAGAAACCATGACATATTGTAAGTATGGACTCCATTATTTTCTGCATGTCGATCTTAATGAACTATTGCTGGAGAGAACACGCAGCCTCTGACAATCCACCTATGACTAGGTTACATTGTATATACTATATCATGAGCATTTTTCATGTCGATACATAAACTGAACAGTAGAATTCTACCCGGCTGAACAATTCACTTGGTATGATTTGTTGTGACCTGTCTACATGAGTCTCTAGCAATGGATGTCTTAATGAGCCACAGCAAATTGGATGAGCCAATTCGTAGTTGTTTTCACTTACTGTACCCATGACCTCAATTAAAGTTATAGATTGCTTCTAAGCATTGCTCATTGGTAGTGACTCAAACAATAGCATAAAATGTCCTCATTAATCCCTTGATCAAATTGAGAACATATATATATATATATATATATATATATATATATATATATCAGGCATTTCTGCACTGAAGGTATTACTTTACCTATGGAGATATTGCATAATTTGATTGACTGTAATTGTTGCCATCTGCATTCAATTATCTAATTAGTAATTGCTACCACATATGCTACCAATTACATAAAAAAACTAGCAGTGCTTTAAACCCTTCATTCAAAACTGTCACTGAATTTCAGAATGTTGCAGTGTTTACTTGAAAAACACATCCTCAATTGCTATGTATATATACCCTAGGATAAGTAATAATAAAAAAGTTAACCTAATATTTAGTTCACATAAAAGTATTGAAAACAAAAATTGAAAATAAAAGTGGTAAAGAAAAACACATATAAAAATAAACTTTAAATCAATCTCAATGTCATGTTAACAATCTATAACACAAAGGTTTCACTGCTTTTAACTATAAAAGAAAATTAAGGAGTTACTAGAATATCACGTTTTTATTTTTTAATCATTCATTTATTGAATGAAAATTGAGAACAATTTTATACAAAATACTGAATTTAAAGATCATAGTTAGAAAAGATAAAAGACAATTTTGTCTATAATATAGATGACTCCAATGTACACAATTAAATTACAAACTATAATGTAATAACTTGAAAGAATTAGTGACAAAGATTCTCTCCTTGACTAAACTCTTCTTAGGTTCATCTGAACTATCTTCTCAAGTCAGCTATGACTTTTGCGCTTTCATGTTCACCTCTGCATTGTCCAATTTAAATCAGTTTAACAGGAATTTCTCATCTCCCATATCCAATCACCCTCCGTATCTAATCAGGTTTCTCACCCGCCACCGTTCCCCAGGTGATATCTGACCATGCTGACATGATTTTAGTAAGAATTCTGTTGTCTGTTTAGCCAGAATCCCCACTTACCCCTCATGTTTTATCTTGTGAATTTTCCATCCACGGTCCCTCACCCAGTTCCTTGGCTATAATTTGCCATTTTCCTTGCTGTTCAAAGTTGGGCCAGATTTTTCTTTCCTAATACAAAACTTCACAGTAGTTGTCTCCCTGTGTACCTATCACAATAGTCCTCATTAAATTAAGTTTACCTTCGCAGGCATTAACAAGTATCATGATTATTTTTTCTTCAGCACTGCTAAGCACTATTATCATTATAGTAAAGATCAGTTTTAGTTCTGTAGAGAAATACACAATTAAACTGATGGTGCAAAAGTTCAATTCATTCTTGAAGAATACGTAAGATTACTTAGAAATAGGGGTAAATGAAGGTTGCTCCACGCAGAGAAAATAGCAAGAACATGGGTGATCAGTTTACATTAGTGATAGTGAACCACGTGTTCAGGCCAACATCTTAACATGCCATTCAAACAATAAAATTTTGACAGTCTACAAATAAAATACTGATTGTTATAAAGGTTTCTCTTCTTTATTTACACTGTGTTTTGGGAAAATATGAAAAATACACAGTTGACATTTTGAAGTCCAGTACAATGTATAATACAAAACCTAATGATTGTCAAAACTCCTTGGGAACAGTGACATAGATTCTTTTTTATTTAGTTTAAATATTTTTTTTTCTTTTTTGTTGGCATCTACTTATATAATTCTAGTATATTATAGCTTTACTATTTGACTCCAGTATTTCTCCATTCTAATACATATTTTATGCAACTTCCTGATTAATTATTTTGAAAATAATTTGTGCAGATTATATTTATAGAAAACCTAATTATTAATCACCTACTGTGTGGCAGCTTCTTTGTTAAGTACTGGGAGAATCATGACCCTTGTGGACCATTTGTTGTGCAATTTGAACTATGCCAATTGTCCTAAGCAAAAAACCAAAATGGCTTTTTTTTTTTTTTTGCCTAGTGCAATATTTTCCAAAATGTATTCCATACTAAATCAGAATACCCTGGAAATGTGTATTTTTAACAAGTTCATTGAGTATCTTCCTAAAAGCGTGTTGAAGAAAAATGCCTATTGGTTCTACTTCATTTACTGTTTCATCTAAATTAATATATATAATTCACTTATAGTGCTTTTTTAACTCATCTCTTCAAATCACTATCAAGGGGTGAAATACTTGTATGCACACTTCATTCAATGCAACCATCACAGACCCCAACCTTTCCTTTTAAATATTATTACCTAGTCTTCAAAAACTAGCTCAGGTAAAATCTGTTCATCATAATTTTCCTTACATAATTAAGGTTAAACTAGACCTTTGCACATTTTAGACTTTTATATACAATGAGGCATGACAATATGTTGTCTATATTAATAAAAAAAATCCAATGTCTGTATTGGTAAATGGTTTTAAAAATCAGTGTGTAAATTCCAGCGAAAGATAAAGGTGAAAGATGATGCTGAATGTCTTATATAGACGGGAATGATAGGACTGAATAGCAATCACTTGGTTCTACAACAAGTAAAGTTATTATGCTTGATAATGAATATTAAATGGTAATCTACATTCTTAATTGGCCCTAGATTCCTAGAGCCAGTTGCTTTGCACACAGCAAAACAAGATAGTATAACATTAAATTCAAATAGAACCTTCTAACATAAACAGAAATGTATTAAACACAAAGCAGGAGAAAAGTTAAAGGAAGCACTCCATTTGAGGATAATGAGACAAAATTTCAAGTAATCTGGAAGAGCAAAAATAGTGAAATGCCTAAGGGAGCTGCTATGGATTTAACTGTGTCCTCCCGAATTCCTACTTCGGAGCCCTAACCCCCAATGTGATTTTATTTGGGGAAAAGCTGTTATGAGATACTTGGAATTAGACCTGGTCATGAGGGTGGGATCCTCGTGATGGAATCAGTGTCTTTTTGAGAAGAAACGGCAGAGAACCTGAATTCCAGCTTTCACTCTCTCTTCCTGTCCTTCTCTACCTCTCTATTTCTCCCTATATATTTTTCTCTCTCTCTGCCATGTGAGGACACAGCAAGAAGAGGGTCTGCAAACCAGGAATAGGGACTTCATAAAAATATGACAATGCTGGCACCTTGACCCCGGACTTCCAGCCTCCAGAACTGTGAGAAAATAAATTTCTGTGGTATAAACTATCCAGTCAGTGAAAGCTTGTTATGACAACCTAGAAATAGTAATATAGGTATATGCAACTCAGGACATTCCAGGATGAGCCCCTATTTCAACTGTGCCATATGCTCTTTAAGATAAAATCATTAAACCAAAACTAGATAACACCCATAGACAAAACTACTCCAGATGCTGTAAGAAAAAATTATTACCTGAATGGAGCGGGGAGAAAAAGTATCTCACTGGACATTAGGAGAGACACACTTTCAATTAGAAAGGAACTGCAGAAAATCATGGCGCAATGATGCTGTATCTTTAACATCAAACCAGAAAACAAACTGAAAATTCGTTTATACTCTGATAACAGATTAACATGTATTAGTTCTTGAATGTTCTGCAGAAAAGTATTAGAATAAGAATATATTTGAATTGTCAATGTTTTTGCTCTTATCTCAAAGTGCAAATCACATAGTAACACCTTCGGTCAAGTTTTAATGCCTTTAAATTATAATTTAATTTGTGTTACTGAAATATTTCTTATAAATGACACAAGGTGCTATTTCCATTTATTTCTTCAATATTAGTAGGTTAACATTTGATGTTTAGTTTTACCTCTGAAACAAAACAGATGTTTGCTAAAGTGTACCTAAAATTTAAAGCCTCATACACTGTAAGGAAATGTTGTTTTAATTATTATAAAACTGTTTTCAGAGGTAAAGTTGCCTTTGGGAGTAAAAATTACATATAATGACATCTAAATTATCCTACTTTTCCTAAAGACAAAGAGCAGCTTATGGTGGAAATCTTATGAAAAATATCTGAAGGTAAAGCACAAGATAATAAATGAGGCTCTAAAAATGCTATATCCTGATTACAACTTCTGATATTTTGCCCAGGATTTGAAAGAATCTAAAATATGCACAACCATGCAGTCAGCATTATTTCTTGCGGAAGAAATAAGTCATCTCCAGTTGGAAAAGTGATACAAGTAAGTATAGGAGCTATAAATCATGTATTCTGTTAAGAGAAACAACTCTAGGGACGCTGGAAATATACTCTATTTGGAGAGACAAATTAAGTGCATGGGTTGAAATAATTGATAATGTTTCTCCCATATTTAATGGGTTTATTTTTCAC
Organism: Theropithecus gelada; assembly: GCF_003255815.1. Taxonomy (NCBI): domain Eukaryota; kingdom Metazoa; phylum Chordata; class Mammalia; order Primates; family Cercopithecidae; genus Theropithecus; species Theropithecus gelada. The sequence continues at coordinate 65,401,824 of NC_037671.1, read as the reverse complement.
GTGACAATCCAAAGAAAATATGATTCCTTTTGGTCTGTTTTTTTATACAGCATTTTTCATTTGTTGTAATCATGTGTATTATAGCTTTTCACCTTTATGCATCATGTCTTATGAAAGTGTATTGACTGGATAGTATCAAAATGAAACAAGTATTATGTCCATGAATCAAAATAAATTGAATTAGAACAAATTGTGCTTGTTGAAAAATTGCTCATTCCTAAAGTAAGCGAGGCTGCAAAAAGAAAAAAGGGTAGTGGGGTGGGGAGTGTATTGTAACAAATAAATTCTACACTCGTGAACATGTTGAAGTTAAATTCTAAACTTGGTGAATATGAAAACAATGTTGGAACAAGCTACGTGGGAAATGACCTCTTGAACTAAATTATAAAAAGGGAATAAAGAGAGAGAAAATTATTAACATTGTATTTATGTAAACTTATTTTTACATTGATTTGTTCCTCCTTTCTAACTGGAGGCAAGTTTTAACTAGTAACTAGTAACGTACAAATATGAGAAGTCTAGTTTATTTATTTATTTATTTATTTATTTTGGCCCAAAGACACCCAAAGCTAATTATCAATATTTTACTCTTACTCTGAGGTGTTCATTTTATTTTAGTTCAACACTTCACTGTCATTATTTACCTGAATAATTCAAGAGCCAGGTAGATCAAGAAGTTTGTAAAAATTTTCGATATTTTGGCAATTAAGCTACCTCTTCCCCAGATTACACACTTGATTAAATCGTGGCAGAAAAACATTTTTTTCTCCAATTGATGAGGCCATATTCATGCTATATCTTTTATTATAAGAAATAAAATAATTATTTTTTAGACTAATGCGGTTTTCTGGCAAAGCTTAATAAAATTTTCTTTATCAACTACTTTGGCAAATCAAAAACATTAGAAAAACATCTGAGTAAAATTATAAAAAATTATCTAAATATTGTTTAATTGGCAGTGGGTTTGAGGGCAAGTATTGGTAGATGTGTGTGGTTCATGCGAATTTGTGTATGTTTTAAAGAGGAATTAGAAGAAAAGAGGAAAACGACTTATGGAAGTATGTACTACTGAATACAATTTTAAAATTCAAATTTTAAATCACTTTATTTCATACATAAGAGGGACATAAATAGCTTAAACAACTTGCAGTTTGTAAGTGCTTAGTTTTGTACTTAGTTTTCTACTCTCTAATGGTTTTCAAAAACAACTGAATTTTACCAAAACAATACTGGAAAAAGACCTCATGAAAAGCACTGTCTTGAATGAAGACACTTACCTAATATCCTCTGTCCCTAATGTAATTAAGAAAAGAAAAGATAGGAAAGTGGCTGGGCTTTGTTTTTTTTTACATCAGCTTAACTTTGAAATAAATAACTCTTTTCATTTAGACTTTTAATTTATTTATTACAGTTTGGTTTAATTAACTAATTCTACAGGAACATTAAGGAATCATGACAGGATATTACTAAAAGTATCAGGGAATTACATATTGCTAAGGAATGATAGTAGCCACCATGAAGTGGCCACGCTCAAATCTCTTCCCATAACCACCTAATTTCTTTGCAAGGGGTTTTTGCTGTGTTTTATTTCAGTGCACTGACATTTTCAAATTTGCCACATAATATTAAATGACTGCAAGCTGCTTTATTCTTGATAAGAAAGTGTACCAGTAAATTAGGAAACACTGGGTTAAGAAACCATGTGAGGCACTTCCTAGCAATGCTTTATGCTTCTGCTTGCTGCTGGAACTGAGTGGAGAGTTTGTAATCTCCTACACTAGTGCTTTACTTATTTTTGTCTTTTACATTGTTTTTATTATTGATTATTAAAATATATTCATTAAAATTCACTCTGTGGTGTATAGTTCTATGGGCTTGGCAAATGCACAGTATGTGCCCATCAATATAGGCATGATAAAAAAGAGTTTCATTACATTAAACATTTTTCTGTGCATTCCATTTGCAGTCAAATGCTGCCCCTTCTTTTTACCGCTGGCAACCACCAATCTACTTTCAGTCCCTATAATTTTGCCATTTTTAGAATGCCAGACAAATATAATCAGATAGTATATCGCCTTTTGGGTTTTGTTCCTTGCATTAGCAAAATGCATGCTGGTGCTTGTATCAATAATCTACTACTTTTTATTGCTATAAATCATTCTAGTGTATGCATGTATCAGTTTATATAATCAGTGGTTGAATGACATATGGTTTTTGTGTTTCCAGATTGATTATAAATAAAGCTTCTGTAAACATTTAAATACAGATTTGTGTGTGTAAATATACATTTTTATTTTATCTCCAGCAAATATCCTGGAGTAGATTTGAGTTACGTGTTCAGTGTGTATTAATTTTGCAACAAACTACAAAACTACTTTCCAAAGTGGCTGTATAGTTTAGCACTCCTGTCAGCAAAGTAGAAGGGTTTCAGGTATTTTGCATCCTTGCAAGTCCTTGGCATAGTCAGTTTTATTTTGGCTTTAGTCATTTTATAATTGTGTATTAGCATTTTATTGTTATTTGTATTTTTTTATTTTCCTAAAAATTTATATTGTTTAGTGTTATTGTGAGTGTGAGACTGATACTTTTCTAGCTCTCTGTTCTGATACATGCCAGAATTCTTCAAATGTTGCTTTTAACTGTTTTCTTAATGCAAAACATGGCAATAAAGTTTGTGTAAAGAGAAGTTCAGCATTTAAAACATGATTAGACCTTTAAATTAATGTTGATAAACATTTAAACTGATAATATCAATAGTCAGAAGGTTATGTTTTGTCATTATTTCTGATGCGAGGATATTTGTGATATACTTAATCTTATGTTATAATTGCTCATTAAAAAAAAAAAAAAAATCCCCAGCTATAGCAAAAGTATACACGAGAATTTTACTCTGATAAAGAAGTAGAAAGTCACCAGATAAAATATGGCTTGGATCCAAACCTGGAGAGCAAGCCAAATAAACTACAAAATCAAAGTTAAAAAAAAAATCCATTAAAGAAAAACACAGAAACTTAAATGAACTAAATTCCAGGAAATAACATCCCTCTCCCAGGAAAGAACAGACCTGTGGCATAATGATTAGAGAGGAAGGAGTTTGATTCTTCATTTAGAGAGGACATGCTTGTGTACAGATATTATTATTTCAGATCTTCAAATAATTATGAGAATTAGTAAATTATTATTGCCAGGTGGCAGAAAATGAAGTCGGAATCCACAATCTTTTGCATTACTATATTTTAGAAATAAAATGGAAAGTGAAAACAAATACCATTTGCAATAATTTTAAAAGCATATCAAATTGCTATGAAAAATATAATAAAATATGTTCAAGATCTATGCACTAATACAACATATTGCTTAGAGATGTTAAAGAAGACCTAAATAATGCTGACTTACACATGGCATATGGGATGTACTTGGTTTGAAAGACGCAGTAAGTTTCAGTCATCCATTCTTCCCAGGAATATTTATGGTTTCAATGCAATCTCAATAAAAATACTAGCAGACTGTTGGAGAAATTTATATGCTAGTATTAAAATTTATGTAAAAATGTAAATATTTAAAGGAGCCCAAATAATCCTTAAAAGGAACAAAAAGATGTAAGTCTTACTTAATCTAAGTTAAAAATTAACTATAAAGTTATAATAATCAAGGAAACTTATTATTCATGAAAGAATAGACCAAAGATCTATGAACAGAATAGATTCCAAAAATAAACCTGAAGATTTATAGTTAGCTAATTTTTGACTAAAATGTCAGGTCAACTTAATGAGGAAGATAAAGTACTTTTTAAATTTAGTACTGAAAAAATTGCCTGTCTCTAGTAACATAATAAATAAGCATAAAGTAAATGCTCTGTCCTGCTCTATATACAAAAAGTAATTTGAGATAGATTATAGTGCTAAATATAAATACTAGAAAATAATTTTAGAATAAGCAAGATAATATATTTGAAGACTTTGGCTAGGCAAACATTTCTTAGATAAAACATAAAAAGCACTAAAAATTGATTAGATTTTATTAGAGTTAAATTTTTTCTGTTCATTAAGTGACATCTAAAGAAAATTGAATAGAAAAATTATACACTGAATTTGTTTTCACAAATGCAACTTTTAAAACCCTTTAATCCATAAGATATGAAGAATCAAACTAAATGTCCATCAATGACAGATTGGATAAAGAAAATATGGCATATATACTCCATGGAATGCTATGCAGTCTTGAAAAATGAGATAATGTCCTTTGATGGAACATGAATGGAGCTGGAGGCCATTATCCCTAGCAAACTAATGCAGGAACAACAACAAGAAAAACAAATTCCACATGTTCTCAGTTATAAATGGGAACTAAATGATGAGAACGCATGAACACAGAGAGGAAAATGGACATGGGGCCTACTGGAGGAGGAGGGAGAGGATCAGAAGAAACAAATCCTTTGATGGAACATGAATGGAGCTGGAGGTCATTATCCCTAGCAAACTAATGCAGGAACAACAACAAGAAAAACAAATTCCACATGTTCTCAGTTATAAATGGGAACTAAATGATGAGAACGCATAAACACAGAGAGGAAAATGGACATGGGGCCTACTGGAGGAGGAGGGAGAGGATCAGAAGAAACAAAGGCTTTGTACCTGGGTGACAAAATAATCTGTACAACAAACCCCTGTGACACGACTTTCCCTATGTAACAAACCTGCACTTGTATCCCTGAACCTAAAATTGATGTTTTTTTAAAAAAAAATATTTAAAAAATTCTTAAAATGTAATGAGAACAAAAAATTCAGTTGAAGCTGGGTAGATTTAAGCAGGCACTTTAACCAAAGAACTTGTATGAATGACAAAAAAATATGAAAAAGTATTTTGTTATTTAGTTCATCAAGAAAATACAAATTAAAATCACAATGAGATACTACTAATCTCCTACTAGAATGGCAAACATAAAAAGGATAGACAATTTTTGAATGGTATGAATTTTGAAATATTTTCTAGAATATGGATCCACCATAACACTCATAATTTGCCGATGGATATATTTCATTATGTAGCTATTTGGATAACTGTTTGGCAGTTTCTAATAAAAACAAACATGAATATAGCCAATAATTTATCAGTATTTACACCAGGAATTTTTTAAAAGTCAATAAAACAACTTGGGAAATAGTAGATACGATAGACTTATTTTTAATAGCACTAGACTAAAAACAACTTTAATTTGCATCATCAGGATGACGAACACATCCTGTTTTAGTCATAACTGAAATATTACTCAAATATTAAAAGGTATAAATTAATGTTACAAGATGAATAGTTTCAAATATAGTATGTTAAGCAAAAGAAGCCAGACACAAAAAGCCAGATTATTTCAAGGACGTTAAATCTAAGAACAGGCAAAATTAATCTATAGTTTTAGGAATATGAAATTATTTTCCTCCTGTAGAGTACAGAAGAAATAGACTGAAAGAAACAAGATACAACTCTGGGAATATGGAAATGCCCTATCTCTTGTTTTGAGTCATGGTTACATTAGGTTATACAACTATTAAAATTTGCCAAACCAAAAGGTGAAATATGTACATTTTATTTTATGTATTTTAAAATATTTTAAATGTTAATGAAATAAAACATATTTGCAAAAAACAAAAACAAAACAATAATTGTGCTCTTATTAGCCTTTTGTTTTGCTGTTGTACTTCAATTTTGGAAATGTGTCTCCACCAGTAAGATTATAATCTTTAAATCTTATTTGTAGAGTGTTTCTGCATATATGACAGATCATTATCTTCAACAGACCATCTTTGTAAAGTCTGATTTATTTTATGTTTTCTAGTTTTATTTTATTTCTAATTGGCAGATAATAATTATACATATTTATGGGGTACAATGTGATGTTTCTATACATGTATTCACTGTGGAATGATCAAATCATTAAGACATTTAAAATTGAGCTTAAAATTTTATTTTCAAAATTAACTCCCTTTAATCAATTCTTTACACAATTCCTTGGCTGGTGGCGGAGGGGAAGGATCAGAAAGTATAATTAGCACAATTTTTAGTTGTAACCATTAGGATTAAACGGTTTCTTAAATCTGATTTAAATACTACATATTTTTCTTCTTTTTTTTTTTTTTTTTTGAGACGGAGTCTCGCTCTGTCACCAGGTTGGAATGCACTGTGCAGTGGCGCAATCTCAGTTCACTGCAACCTCCACCTCCCAGGTTCAGGCAATTCTCCTGACTCAACCTCCCGAATAGCTGGGACTACAGGCTTGCGCCACCACACCTGGCTAATTTTTGTATTTTTAGTAGAGACGAGGTTTCACTATGTTGGCCAGGATGGTCTGTATCTCCTGACTTTGTGATATGCCAGCCTCAGCCTCCCAAAGAGCTGGTATTACAGGCATGAGCAACCATGCCTGGCCCATAATTGCAAACTTTGATTACCAGATTCACTGATTGAGTGCCTCTTCTAATGTTTCGTGTTTATATTTCTTTGGCTTGTTTCTTTCCCCTCACATCCTCAACTATACTCTTATTGATTATAGTGATAGTATATCAATTTCTGTTTCCCTTATTACCTGATCAGAATAAATGACATATGTTATAAGCTAAATTTATTTAGTGTTAAGTACTCAAGGATTTAAATAGAATAACGTAATATATGAATAATATACTATTTATCTATCTTCAGTGATTTCTTAAAAATTTCAGTGTTATCTTTCCAGGCATTTTTGACAATGGCAGTTTATTAATTTTTATTTTGATTGTCTTAGTGTAGAACACTTGGTCACAATGATAGGGTCTAAGGACTTGATGTTTCTCTATGAACATTTTATCTTAAGTAAGTGTGTAATTTTATGACACATAGCATAGGATGACTATGGGTGTGTGTTGAAGAGGGTGGAATATGGAGATTTGTGAGTAGGGCAGCATTTGTCTCCAGGGTTCCTATGTTTTCCTGGCAGGGAACCCAGCTGCCTGCAGCTGTGGTCTTTACAACTTTTGGTCTAAAGTGAAACAAAGAATAATTTTGAAATCCCATATGAACATGTCAGGAATAAATGATGACTGTACTAGGCCATATGATCTACCATTCTCAAAGGTCAAGGGGGTATTACTATGATTCATGTTCTTGCTGAACACACATAGCTTTCCCAAGGAGTAGTTCTGAAAGCAAAAGCATCACAAAGAAGAGTGATAAAGGAATCAAAAATACAGGAATCAAAAAAGAAGGATTGATGAGCAGATTAACCATGGATGCACACTATTAAGGATGTTTTCTAGAGGAAGCATCTGCTATTTTCTGTGTCCTCTGATTTTTATTAAAATCCTTGTTCTTATGTACTCTGGCCCCTCTCTTGTCTTTTAGCTTCGTTCTACTTGGGTTTGGAGAAAACTCTCCCCTTTAGAGCTCCGTATCACTGGATTCCTGATAAATTTGGCCAGTGGAAGACACTGAGGGGGAATTGGCCAACCGGGGAAAAGGAGAAGACCGAATGTCTCTCCTTCTGTTTTTGCCTCTCCTAAAGTCACTTCATCATCTTTGAGGCTCTGGCTTCCATGAGCAAGGCTTATCAAATTTCTAGTTTCTATTGGATAATCTTGGCACCTGGGCACTAGTAACACTGCCTGACTTACTAGTTTCTCCATTCTAAAATGGTAGACACCTTTGCTGCCAATCTCACCATAGCTGTTAATCTCAAGATCACTTCACAGTCCCATTTGGTTTAATATAATAGTTCTTTTATCAAGTATAGTAATTTCAAAGAATTAAATGTCCTATTTTTCTCATTAGATTGTGACTTGCATCTATTTTATTCTATTAGAATCTTCACCATTCTTCAATGTCCACCTTAAATGCTTTTCTTGTTTTTTATAAAAAAAAAAAAAAAAGTCAACTCTCTTTAATACTTTGTTCTTCTATTTATACTCAACAATCTCATATTGATGGTAGTTTCATACAAGCTTGTCTATTTTAAATGGCTATTTGTAGAGAACTATGTCTCATTTATCTTCGTATCTCCCAATATGCAAAAATGTCGAAGATGTAACATCTCTCCCACTGTGCATTCTCACACGTATTATGTAACTGACAAATGTTTGTTGCAGTGAAGTAAAATAGATATACAGGATGTGCTATGTCATAGCTGAAAAAACAAAAAAACAACAACAACACTAAATTTGGGATTTCTTGAAGATAGAGACAGTTATAAACTGGATTATGGCAAATTTTCCATTAATGTATTAATATAATTTGTACTATAATTTTGCCTGGAATATTGCTGGTTTATGCATATTTCCCTGTCTAATTAAGTACTTCATTTCATTCTCTAAGGTATCTAATTTTGGACAATAAAAGTATACATTATCAGAGTTATAACCTAGACTACCAAATACAATAAAAAATAGTTTATATACACCAAATAATGTATTTACCTCTTTTTTTTTTCTTTTTCTTGAGATGGACTTTCGCTCTTGTTGCCCAGGCTGAAGTGCGATGGCACGATCTCAGCTCACTGCAACCTCCACCTATCAGGTTCAAGCAATTCTCATGCCTCAGTCTCCTGAGTAGCTGGGGTTACAGGGCCCCCACATTATCCCTGGCTAATTTTTGTATTTTTAGTAGGGACGGGGTTTCACCATGTTGGCCAGATTTGTCTGAAACTCCTCATCTCACGCCAACCACCCTCCTCGGCCTCCCTAGTGCTGGGATTACAGGTGTAAGCCACCGCGCACAGCCCCAAATAATATTTTTAAAATCATGAGGCCCAGGACGAAGTTCAAGAATGAAGAATGAGAAAAGAAATGACTTATAGGGTTTCTTATTTGTTCTTTTTCAAGAATTTTGAGGCTGTTAAATAAATGAACCTGAGTAAATTGAACTGAGAGACTCAAATTATCACTGTAAATAATTCTTATGAAGAATATCTTCTGATCACAGTAAGCTGGAATTGTGTACTTCCCTGACCAGTATATGGTAGATGATGACTCAGACTGAGATGGAACATTGGAAAAATAATAAATAAGAGAAAATGGACAGTGAGCATCAGACAATGGGAGAATCTGCTTACCTAATGAGCCATGGGTAGTCAGACAGAGGCAAGGCAAAGAACGGCAAGTGCAGGTACTCACTTCTATAAATATAATTACCATATTCAATTAGCTTCCTTAAGATGCACACTAATACGCTAGTAAAAACCACTATGTTACATTCAAGGTTTTTTTTCCCCCCTTAAACTGGAAAGCAACTGAAGGCTTATACTTTCTGAAAATTAATCATTAACTATCATTGCTGGGAATTAGGCAGATTTCAGTCATTCAACACAGATTGATTGCCTACAAAAAAGATTAGTATGATGCTAAATGCCTGGCATAGAATGTTGAATGAAGCAGGCATGATATCTGCCTTTTTAAAACTTTACATCTCTTGAAAAAATAGTAATTAAACCAAAAAGCAAAGCAAAATATGTGAATATAGAATGTTAAACTTCCCTTTGCATTTACTTTCAGTTTTTAACCTTCACAGAGCATGTTAAGAATGTCATTCAGATTTAGGGGTGAGAATAATGAAATTAGAATCATTTTTCAAGCTAGTGCTACTTCTGCATGGACCCAGTTTATTACATAGTTCTTTATTATGAGCTGTGACCTTGAGTTTACAGAAAGAAGGAAAGGAGAAAAAAAAAATCATTTAGAAATATCCTGGCTGTATTACGAATTCACAGAAGGAATTAAAATCAATGAAAGTTATTGGCAAAAAAGAATACAGTGATAAAGATTTCCCAGGCTTCTACATGAAGTCAGAATGAACATTAAGAACAACAGCAGCCAACATCGGCCATGGTACTCCCTGGTTGTCTGAAGTCATAAAGAAACAGAAGCCTGTTTTAAGATACAATTTGATGTAAATAATATGTCCTTTGCTCAGAGTCAAAAATGATATATCTAGATTTAAACAATAACAAGGAGACAGTTGTTTAAGGAAGCAAAGCTAATAAGAGATGATAATTAATTTTTATGCTTGTTACTAACAAAGTTAATTTTACCTTTATCAGCCTTCATCCCCACTCCCCTACCTTTCCACTCAAACATCAATCTTACAACTTCTAGCTTTACCAGCAAATTTCAGAATATCTGCAGGGCAAAAATTTCTGAATTTAATTTACTCAAGGCTCTTCAAAGACAAACTCAGGGAGTTGGACCTCAAATCTCTCTTCTATTACATCTGGATGATGAGGTTTATTTGGAACTCCAAAAACGGAATACCATGAAATTAGATCCTGTGCTCTGAAAGCTCTGAACTTTTTATTGCCAGGTTAAAATTGGTAAGAGTTAGCTCTTGAGTACCAGATAAAAAGTGAATCTTCATGTATCTTAACTCAATTTGTATAGTCAGTTTCTCCACTGTGATTATTTCACCCCTTTAAATCTCTTCACCCCTGTAAAATTATCTCTGACCATTTCATCCCACAGCACCTTACTTTGTCATGGGATCAAGTAGCTAGTTTTTACCATATTGTATGGCACTTAAAATGTACTACTCATTTTGCCTATATATCATGTTGTACTCACTGCTGTTTCATATATGACAAATTAATTTCAAGTAAAATAGAATCCATTATTTCTAGTTTTTAGGCTTTTTGTTAACTTATCAAACAGGTAATTAATATTTTTGCCCAATTTTTGAAATACAAACACGAACACATTTACTTTCCTTCTTCAAGTTTTACTTTAATCACTCAGAACTTGTACTAATTTCATCTTTCTCTGCATCTGATTTATGAAATAAAATATTTGTTTTCAGATCTGACTTGATGTAATATAAGGATAGTGGATTACTTGGTATAACCAATCATCCATCAGTTGTGTAATCATATAAATAACTAAAGACATTTATGTTTTATTGATCACTGTTAAGTATTTAAATAGCTGTGCTTTCACTTATTCGGCACATCTAAATCATGGTAATTTTTTTTTAGTTTTTTGGTACAACTGTATGAAAGCACTGGAGAGACACATGAATATGGTCACAGTTTCTTCAACTAATGCAGAAATGTCAAATTTTTTTTTTTTTTTTTCTAAAAGTAAAGCAAGCAGCAAAAGGAAAAAAAAAATATTTTTGAGTTGTTACAGTCATACTAAGTTAGCAACTAACTTGGCAAACACTGTTTATATCAGATGTTCATGCATGGTTGATCATGCAGATGTTCATGCATGATTTATGGCAGCAAACTTGCAAAAAGATTGTTTATTTGCCCTAAACCTGCTTTCATAATAATTTTCATGTCTAATTGTAGCATAGAAGGGTGTTTTCCTGTTTAGTAAAAAATATTTTAATATGTTTTACCTTTATTTCATTTTATTACTTTGCTACAATTACTAAATTTATAAAAAGTCCAGGCCAAGCATAGTAGTTCATGCCTGTAATCCTAACACTTTGGGAGGCCTAGGCCGGAGGACCACTTGAGGTCAGAAGTTCAAGATCAGCCTGGGCAAAATAATGAGACAGCACCTCTACAGAGAATTACAAAATTACTTGGATGTGGTGGTGTACTCCTAGATACTTGAGATGCTGAGGTGAAAGGATCATTTGAGCCCAGGAGCTTGAGGTTACACTGAGCTGTGATCCTACCCCTGCACTCCTGTCTCAAAAAAGAAAAAGTTTTATTCCATGGAGACGTTTTGTTGTTACTAGGTTTGCATTGTGAAGTTAGAATTATAAATATGTCATAATTGTACAGCATATTTAGCAGGATTATGAATACATATATTTAAATTATATTTTATTTATTTTGGGAAAATTGTAACTTACAAATGGATAGGTGCATGGGCTGGGTGCGGTGACTCATGACTGCACTACTAGTACTTCGGGAGGCAGAGGCAGGAGGATCACTTGAGGCCAGGAGTTGGAGACCAGCCTAGGCAACAAAGTGAGACCTCTGTCTCTACAGAAAAATAAAAATTAGCCAAGCAGGATTACCTGTGCCTGTAGTTCCAGCTACTCAGGAGGCTAAGGTGGAAGGATTGCTTGAGCTCAGGAGGTCAAGGCTGTAGTGAGCGGTGATCATGCCACTGCACTCCAGCCCAGGTGACAGAGCCAGACTCTATCTCAGAAAAAAAAAAAAAAAAAAAGCAAGCAGATTATTTTCTTCAGCACTTTTGCTGGAAAGGAAAATTTATGTTGAAATATGACAACCAAGAAAATCTGTAAGATTTTGCTCAATGGACAAAGAGCTCAAATGTCTGCTTGACATGATTTACCTTGATCTTTCTGGTTATCACATAATGGAGTGTTCTTAGTGCTATTTGAGCAGATTTTAAGCTTAAATTGTTTTTGTTTGTAATTACTCTCATTCAGCTGTGGATAATCAAAAAGATAACCAATGGGAGAAGGCGCCAGCTCTCCTAGTATAATTCACCCTGTAAGGAACAGAAATTGTATTGAATGGAAGGGTTGCAACATCCAGGCTATAATTGCATACTATTGAATTACAGTCTCTACTGGACTTCTTTTCCATGGGAGTTCATGTGATTGAAGAACCTCACTAGAGTTGATGAAGTTGAAGAATCTGTCCAGATTTCTTTACTTACATCCAAAGCTGATTGGAATGACCAGATGGATATTTCTGCATTAAGATGGGTCATAGTCTTTGGAAATGTATTTCACAGAATGTCATTCATTTTTTAATTAGTACTTGAGTGTGTTATATATTTATGGGAAAGGATATTAGACACACCTTACTAAATACATAAAACAAGCAAAGTATGGGTAACTGGAATAAAATATGGCTATCAGTTCACTAACTCATTTTGTTTTCCTTTTTTTTTTCAACCTAGCAATCACTAAAATCTAGATTTACTAAATAACATTGAATTTTCTCATACTCTGGAGTAGATGACACAGTGGAAACCAAATCTTTCCAAAATAAATTTGCAAGCAAAAATAGCCATTAAGATTTTTTTCTACTAAAAACATTGATATATTGACTATTATATTCCACTCTTAAAATTCACAGCCTGGGATTTTCAACTCAAAAAAAAAAAAAAGCATTAACAAACCAACATAGTAACACTTTAAATATTTAATAAAGTTGAAACTACTAAGGGAGAAATTTTCTGGAATTCATTTATTGTGTGTTCATTCTGGATTATAAACCATGATTATGTAGTTCCATTTTAATTTTGAATTCCAGATTTAATGCAGGATTGGGTGATGCAGATATCAGCTGAAGATGAAAAAAATCATTTCTAACAGTAATAATTTATCTCACTGAACCTTATTACTGCTGTTAATTATGTGTATCAGTCTGGTATTATGGAAAGTTCATGAACATTGTTGCTAATCAGAGCTTAGTTCCACTTCTGGCTTTGCCTTTTTTAAAATGACTTCCCTCCTTCTCTTGTTCAAATTTTCTTCCTCATTACTGAGTTTCCCCAATGTGACATGGACATACTACCATCCTCAAATATTTTTGTAAAGATTAAATTAGATAAGTTTATTTAAATGCCAGATCCAAAATAGACTTTAAGCAAATAACAATGTCTTTTTGTGTTGTTTCTTTAAAATGTATGTGTATATTTAATAATTAAATTCAAGTCATTAGTTTGTTTCCAGATGTTGTTAGAGGTTGAAGTTTCCAATTAGTTTGTTACCGAACAGTGTAATTTATATTTAATAGATACATTTAAAAGTTCCCATTGTCCCTGGACACAGTTGTTGATATTCAATAGCTGCTGAGAAAATGATGCAGACAAGTACAGAGGAATGGGACACTGCCAGTCGGGAAGTGAGCTACAGTGTGTATAGGACTAGTGTCTCCATTGTAATGAAGGCATCGACTTATTCGGCTAATGTTAATAATAAATCCCAGATAATCGGTATGTTTAGAATTTTATGAATGAGCTTTGCATTTACATGATACTTCCATGCCTGAATTAAAAGTCATCCCATTTGTGAAAAAGGTGGTGTGTGGGAAGTCAAACTGTTGTTCTTTTTAGGTAGAAATCAACATTATTAACAACAACAACAACTGAATGTATTGGCAGTTTAGTAATTTTAGCAATCAATGATCAAGAAGAATTGAGATTGAGCCAGTTAGGCTTTTTCAACATTTAGTTTGTTTTCCCTTCCGTAGCCCTTTTTTATTCTGAGTGCATAGATGATGTAAGTGGCAGTATGCAAATCTCCTCCTCTGAGAGCTGTAATTCAGTGCAGTGTATAATTGCAGTGTCCATCTGGCACAGCCCCACAAAAGCACATGTAGCAGTTTAGTTATAAAAATGTTCAGGTGACAGAATGCCAGATGTTTTACATGGCTGTCATCTTTGAATTTCCTTTCATTTTATCACCTAACAGAACCTCAGTATAATGACCTTCATGTTCATGAATTTTTTTACATTTTCTTTTGACCTCTGAAACATCAGAAAAATAAGCACAGTAAATAATTAGAGTAGAATATGCATAATTATAGGTATATATCCTACATGGTGTATAAATTATCTAGAGTATTACATTATAGCAAAGCCTTCTTTAATATTTTATTTTTGTATGTATTTAGCTATCATATTTAACTATGGTCTTCCTTAGATGAGGATGTAAAATGATATTCCATGTGGTAAATAGTTTCTCATGTTTTGGTTCACTGTTGTAAATCCATGTGAGTCTGGATAATCATAACAGCAAAATATAGAGTAAGTCTTGAATCTGGATTCTACAAAGTCCTCATTCTTTTCTTTTCACTGTTATTTTTGTGATTACTACAGAGGAATGTTTTATACCTTTGGCCAACTTTAAGAACCAGATCTCTGCAATGCTTACCACTCCTTAGTTAGTCTGAATCTTTGTGTCAGTCAGTGATGCATAGAGAAGGTTCCCTGAAAAAAAAAAAAAAAAAAAAACCTGCATTGTTTTTAATGGAAAATAACTAGCTGCTTTAAAGACAAGGACAAATTGTCCAACAATAATTGTAATCTATGGCTCTGGGCTCTGGGTGTTTTGATCAGCAGGAATATATCTAGGGTATGTCTAACTTTAGAGGGTTTCCTAATTAATAATAGTGATGCAGCACTTTTGATAAAGTGTGTAATGCTGAAACTCTTGCTTCTAAAATTCATTCTTCATTTGGACATAAAATTCAACTTGAAGGACTTTTGGTTATATAAAATTTCTGAATGTTTTTTATACCTTTCATTTCTTTAGACTGCAAATGGTGGCTGCAGAATTCACTGAAACGTTGAACTTAAAGTGTTGTAGCAGTCAAAGAAAACACTGCTGAATTTACTGATTGTTTCTCAAGAATCTATCACCCTCGGCCGGGCGCGGTGGCTCAAGCCTGTAATCCCAGCACTTTGGGAGGCCGAGACGGGCGGATCACGAGTTCAGGAGATCGAGACCATCCTGGCTAACACGGTGAAACCCCGTCTCTACTAAAATACAAAAAAAAATTAGCCGGGCGAGGTGGCGGGCGCCTGTAGTCCCAGCTACTCGGGAGGCTGAGGCAGGAGAATGGCATGAACCCGGGAGGCGGGGCTTGCAGTGAGCTGAGATCCGGCCACTGCACTCCAGCCTGGGCAACAGAGCCAGACTCCGTCTCAAAAAAAAAAAAAAAAAAAAAAAAAAATTTTTAAAAAAACACATTTTATTTTAAAAACCCACTTTCTTTTTTTTTTTTTTTTTTTA